>NC_039277.1:8895568-8948688 GCF_003368295.1 Carassius auratus | reverse complement strand
TGTGAGGAGGCTAATAAACCGGTCCGGCAGGTTTATGGCATGGAAACAATGAATTCTGTCAAACAGGAAAAACCCTTGAAGTTCAAAAGGCAGAAAAGGTTTCAGTCAAGCGAGACAATGAGAGGATGGACTATTGTGACATCAGATTCTGTGAAACACATAGAAGTGATCAAATTATAGGCCAAACACTGTGATCACATGCTACATCCGTGTTCCATTATGAACTGCGTATCATCCAATTTGCATGCATTTCAGTCGTTTAGTGGGTTAGCAGTTTATTCCACGAGATACAGCAGCAAATAAAAAAACTGCATCTGAGTGACACATGAAAGAGCCATCAATCAAGCAGTGAATAACATCATTTCCTCCGGCTGCACTGCAAATCTCAACCATCCTCTCCAGCATGTTGTACTTTGCTTGTCTTTCTCCTTCCCTCCATTTTAAGATGCTAAAAATCTCCCTGAATTACCGTGAAGGGATTAGATACATGCCTGACAATAACATTAACACATACATCCAAAACAGCTTCAAATCCTTGTCTTTTTCTGCTTACACTCAACATTCCAGTGAATCCTATATGTGTGTATGGATAAATTAAAGAGAAATTATGAAATATAATCTTAAAAATGGGAACCCCTTTTAAAAGAACATTTCTATTCAAATGATTAATGTAATTTATCCCCTATAGAAAAACATTGTGGAGTTAACTCTCATGGGAGAGAGCTTCTCAAAGTGTGACAGCCTGATGTCCTTGACTGCTGTGAACAGACTGAAATAAGCCAGAGATTCTTCTGTGCTATATAAAGCACTGATAAGAGTAAAACTGCTTTGGCTCCAAACAAGCCAGATTCAAATAAAATGTTCGCAGTGTAATATATTTATGACATGCACTGAAATACCACATTTTATCTGTTTTAATCTCATGCAGTGGATTCTGTTATCGAAGAGAGTGTGACCTCCGCCGTGAAACTGCATTAATATTAATGCATGTTGAGCTTATCAGAGTGAAACTCATCTTATCATAACACACCAAAACCGGTGTGTGATGTCAAGATTACACAAAATCCATTTCTGATCCTTTTTTATATCAGTCAGTGGTGTAATTGCTTGAAATAGCTGTATGTGTCAAATGTAATTGGAATAATACATTTAAAAGTGCTTGTACTCATGAATATAAAAAAAATATGGTAATCTTTTTTTTTTTTTTATCTAGCTAAGATTGAAAAAGTTCTCAGAAATATACTTTAAAAAATAGTTAAAAATAGTTACAAAAATGTAATTACTCAAAAAATGTCATGTGGTGTAACCATTAGGCAAAATATATACTATACATTTAAAGTTACATAACTTTCCCTAATTGAAATAAAGCTGAAATAAAATAAAATGGAAAACTTGGAAATCAAAGAAATGGAAACTGGATTTTACAACCTGAACCTTCATCAAATCATCAGGTCAAATTGTCTGCTATTTTGGGAGTTAACAGTCAATATTTGACATCAATTATTCAGATATTTTCCACATGTTATCGGTGGTATATTGATAGTTCTAAGACCCTCAACAGCTCAACTGATCCCCCTACAAATGATCAGCTTGTCTCGTGAAGTGTCTGACCCCTGACCCCTGACTGGTCTATCAGGACCAAACAAGCCCGATCAGACTGCAGTTATCCCCATCACACACTCTTTGAGCCCTGGAGCCTCACTTACGCAGGGCATGATGTGTGTGCCCTGGGGGAAGACTCCATTTCTGTTAGAGAAACAGACACAGAGACACTCTGATTGTCTAACTGGATTGAGCCTTCGGTGTGAAATATATCCAGAGGGGAAATAGAGAACGATAGAGACATAAAGAGAGATGGAGAGCGAAAAAAGCAAGAGGTGAGAAATTGCTCTACACAGCTAATACAGTGGTCCTGACCTCGGCTCTCCTCTGAGAGACTTCATACCACACATATATGCCAGATACACTGCAGACACGATGGCAGTAATGGAGATGACCCCAACATGGCCACAAGAGAGGAACCCGAACACATGGCATCGACCCTCTTAACAGCCGTGCTGATTGCCTGTGACGGAATCCAGCGGAGCTTCAGACACGCGGCAAAATACATTGCATCCAAATATTGGCACCTGGGGAGTGAATAAAACCCTGTGAACCGTTCTGGACCGATTCTCTTATTGGCACATCCCTACACCCTACAGTCAGGGTCATTCACACTGAACGTGTTGTGCGTTTAAATACACAAGAATCCAGTGTAGTTAGACTTAAATAATAATAATAATAATAATAAGTGGTTAAAACAAATAAGGTAATGTAATTCAGTGGTGAGTGAGAGATGTACAAATAAATGTTCCTCAAAACCCTGTATTCGATATATTAACATGATTTTTCAAAACTAGTGTTCATTTTGAAATATTATTACTAACAATATAAAAAAGCTTTACTTTATTAAAAAAAATCAATAATAGAACATTGTGTTTAAGCCTGCTACAATAGAATTTATTATTAAATCTATATTTAATAATAGAGTTCAAGAACGTAAGCAGGTGGAAATATTACAGGTTTTCCAGCAAGAGCCTCTGTGTCTGTATTGAATAGTCTTCCCTCCCTCTGGTACAGCCTGAAGTTCAGACTAAAGAGCTCTAGAAATGGCTCAGAACATTACAGAATTGATCTCAATCTGTTATTATTAGTTAATAGTTCTACAAAATGACTTGAGCTGACTGCACAGTAGATGCGGTGTTCACATCTGATTAAAACCACATGTACAGGTTGCCCAACAGGCTCCACATTCCTCTGTGTGAAGATGGAGAATAAGCAAACAAACCCCCGGAAGGCATGCATCTGTTATCTGGTTCCCAAAAGCATTCCAGACTGTGCTGCACGGCCTCTTAGTGCTAGTTATACAGAACAAGGACAAGTCTTTTAAAACCAACAATACTCTGACATTTTCCCACAGGACCAGATGATCAATTCTGACCTTTGGAATTGATATTTCTTTAAATATATTTATTAAGAATTCTGCTTCTCCTGGAAGTTAGGGAAAATGATATGGGTGAAGCAAATCTGGAGAGAAAGACCACTGTGCTTTGAGAGGCTTCTGTTGTTAGGGCTCAGAGCATTTACGCTCGGGAGATAAATTCTTCCCTCTCCCATGCTTCTATCTCTCTGTGTCCAGACCAGATAAGTAACCATGGAAACATGCAGCATGCAACCAATCAGGCAATCAACGCCCTCCCTCCAGCCTGCTCGCTCTCATGATATGCAAGCAATTAATACCTTCAGCAGGAAAAATAAGAGTATTTGGAGATGGGATGTGTCCATGTCCTCGTCTCACTGTCTGCAGTTTTTCTGCCCAAGGACAGGAGGTCTATAAGAGTAATGTTTTCCATTGAGTGGGATTAATGCGTGTGCAGAGTCAAATCCCACTCACAAAAGCAGAGAAAGGATTAAAAAAAAACTAACAGCACACATCACTGACTCTGTTAAACGCTGCTTGGCATTTCTTGACATTACTACATATTCACGCGCAAATATTCCAATCCAGAAATTGCCTTGATGAAAATCAATAACTGACATCCATCTGTTAATCCTTGCTCTGTACTACATAAGTTATGGCTTGCTGGGTTTTGTGATTGGTTACAAATTCGCATCTATCAATAAGTAGGGCTGCAGACATGATATTTTAGTTAAATTACTATAGACATCAGCATCATTGCAACTAATTATGTTAATGTCCACCATAAAGTTATTCCATTGACTGCCGCTTGAAGAACTTAAATGGATATGGGTCAAATAGGTGGAAGGAAGTCCGTCATTGTGTGGAGAGTAAAAAACCAAAACATAAAATATTAAAACATTAAATTACATCACAAAAGGTTCACAGTGCCATAATGTTAGAACAGCATCTGTGAGAATCTCATTCTCATACATAATAACTGCATTGTCCTTATAAAAATAAAAATAAAAAAGACTCATTTTTAAATATTAAATATTTAAATATTTTTTTCCCAGTGTGAGCAACTTTTGGTTACTTTTACATCTGTTAATTAAAATATATAACATATCAACAATTCCAACATCACGTGTCTCAACCAAACCTCTACAATAAAAAATATTTTACAATGCATATAAAATATTATAAGTATGAGTAGGTTTTAAAAGAAATACTATATACTTGTCTTTTCTTTGGGAATTACATACATTTCGTACGTAAAGTACTAGCAATTCTAAGTGAAGATTGTTTCTGCACCGTGTTTTTCAGTGTGTGCCCAGTATTTTTCACACAATTCACTTATCTGTATACCGCTGTTTTCACTGTCATAAAAACAGGCTGAGGACTTCCTTGTCCTATGAAGTCCCTCCTTCAGAAATACGCAAGGAGTTCTGATTGTGATTGTTCCTGTGTTGTCAATCGACAGCAGCTTAAGCGCACGCGGCCCTCCTGGAAATGAGTTTTGACTCAGGATTTGTTTTGAAAACCTGGCAACCCTGATCTGAACGCACGTGCTGGAGATGTACTTCTAATCACAGAACGCCTTTACTGAGAGATGCGTATGAAAATCGCGTTCGATTTTTTGCACAGCCCTAACATCTAGTTAACGAAGCTAAACAGCGTTGCCCTTTGTGTAATAAGTTACAGAAACTGTTAAACGCACCAATTTAAATAATAAAATACACTTACCGGTTGTGGTCCATAAACAACGTCTTCTCCAGACAAAGAGGGAACTGCTCCATCTTTCAAGAATAATATTTGTGCAAATCCGGCATTAAACTGATTGAGATTGGGGAAGTTGTCCTCAGCAAAATGTGCTGCACATAGTTTTTCATGTGGATTATAATTTTCGGGAACCAAGTTAAACATAAATTGTAACCATTGATCCCTAAGTAACAGCGTCCCTGGGAAGGCCAAACAAAGATGATTGGACTCAGAGATGAAAATAACAGCGTTTCGACGACATGGCGACAAACCACCCTTCAAACGCAACTCTTCCTTCTCCGTGGGAGCGCAAGAAGACCACGCCCCCTTTTGTGAATTCATGTGGGCGGAGGTTAGTCAAAAAACCAAGTATAGATCTCTGCAGGAAAGTAATGGGAGTTATGAGATCAAGGTGTTTTTACACCATGATACCTGATTGGTTGATGCAATAGTGACGTTAGGTTTAGGGGTGGGGTGGGGTTCGGTAAGGGGGATCATTTAGATTGCATGATTCAGAAACACCACTTTTGCTCTGCAGAGACCCAAGTCTTCAAAAAACTGTTTTAGTGACGTCATTACTGCAGGAACTAGACTAGAGGGATGTAGTCCAAACTGGTCATACGTTGTAGGTGAATTCTGTTAAAAAAATATCTCGCTTCGCAATGAACTTTGAGTTTTAGAATTGTACAGATATTATGTATACTCTAACAACATTACACACTAACTAAAGTTTGAAACATGGGATCACGAAGAACAAGACCTTTAAGAGTTACACTCAGTTATGCACTGCAAATAACTTTTTCAACCATAACAAATGTATTATTAGCTGATTTGTTAAACACACACAAGTAATTTAAATGCCCATTATTTGACCCTAGTCTATTTAAAGGTAAGCAAAGCAATTTGTCACCCATTTCTACACTTTGATTTACCTGACTTAAACCAGGACAATGGTTGAGCTTGCAGTACAAATTATTTATTTTTCATTTGCAATGACTCGGCTGACTGCTTTTGGGAGCATGTTTTATGAAGCACCCTCAAGGGCATCAATCCATAAATCCATACAAGTTTTTCACTCACACACAAACCACCATGGCTTCAGGTTCTGTTGTTTTTGGTCAGCAAAGCCTCTGGTGCTTTTGCGCGTCATTGATTAATTGTGGTCATTAGGCGGTGAGAGAATGGCCTCACCTAGAGTTAGAGGTGGAAACCAACGGGAGATTAAAATTAATCACTCTGAAAAGTGACAGTACTGACTGTAGCCTGCGGAGAGCAGGATGAAGAGGAGGGAATGAGTGAATATCTCAGTGAAAGTGTGTAGAACAATGGTTTCATTTTTATTCAAAAATACATCACAAAAAGCAAACAAAAATAAAATGAGGTTTATACATGATGTGCAAACCAAACAAACAGGAAGAAAAAAAGTTAATGTAATATTAGTACACAGTTTTTTTAAAGAAAACATCTACAGTTAATAATCATTGGTTGTCTCTTATTAGTAAGGAGAGTATCCATCTCTTTAAATGGCACTGTACAGAGAACCGGCCCTAACCTCTACTGTTATGAAATACCAACTGGGCTCCATCCAAAAAGAAAACAGATGATTTGGTTCAAGAAAGTCGAATCACGCAGCAGTTAAGGTTTGCTGATCAAAGATCAGCTTTCCTTGTTTACACTGGCATAAGCAATAAGCCTCCATGTTTAAACAAGATGAACTGATCCTGTAACTGCACCTTACAAGCTTAATAAATAAAAGCCAGGGAAATTACAAGTGCACGTGCTTTTGGGTAATGACAACATATGTATAATAAATGTTAATAATACCTTAGCCAGACTGTGGATGATTAGCCTGATCATCCTCTTGTCCTTGATCATATTCATGGCTTGAGTGCCAACAGCCATAAAGACAAATTCAATCAAATCACACCCAACATTACAGCAAATATATTTACACATTCAATTGGAACCCTGGTCAAAAGACAAGCAGATCATGAAAAGGCTGCTATATGTATATAACAGACACACAGCATGTCAATCAAAATGTACTTCAAATTATGATTGTTTTGTAATCATTCATGTGTTATTTACTGCTGACATGGACCCACCAGTGACACCAGCTCATTACACCCAAAGTTAAAAAAGGCACAGTGTGAACGTTAAAAGTGACCCTGCGGGATGACACAGTAACCCAAACGACAAGAAAGACTATTTCCTCAAGAATGATGACACTCACGGTGGTTGATATGGTGACTTGAGAGTGTTAAGACTAATCCTAATCAATACAATATTCATAAATATTCAAAAGACTTTTGAAAATCTATAAGCAGACAACCAATCAGAGACTTGAACATGAACCACTCCGACATGTACCGATGGGGGTTTACAACTGCCAAATGGTCCAAAAAATAATAAATTCAAAGCAGTTTACAAGTTCCAGTATTAGCTCATTTACACATAAAACAATCTCATGTTCATATATACACATCACATGTACATTTTCAAGCTAAACAAACTCTTATCTTTTTAAAAACAATATCATCCAGAAACCAAAACAAACCCACATACTTTCCACAGACCTTTGAGTAAATGTTTCCAGGCTTTTGTAGCATAAAGAGATAATAACTGTCATAGAGAAGTGATTTAAAAGTGCCTAAAAATGTTAAAATGTTGCAAATTGATAAATCAGCAAAAAGAATAACAAATAGCTTGGGAGTTCTCATCTAAAACCAAGAGCTATAGGTAGTACTACATGCATTTCATTTAGTTCAATGGGTTTAATTTAATCTCCGAAGAACATTTAATAGGAAAACAATTCAAGTTTCTTATATTCTACAGGGGCCTCTATTTAAAAAAAAAAAACAATAGCAGGCGAATAAGTCACCTTTCCACATCCCATTGAATAAAGTTTTTTTTAACATCTGTTGAAGGTCTGTAAGTCAAATTGTATTATCAGAGATGGTACGAGCTGAGTTGAACTCACTGCGATCTCTGCAGAGACCTTTATTTGCTCCTTCACAAATCCCACTGGAACAATTAATAAAATAGTGACAGTCAAAATGTGTGGAGAATGATCCCAGTTCAGCTTTACACAATGGAACCATCCCTGTTCTGGGCAGGGATCATGACAGCGATGGCCCCCATCCGGCTGAGGTTGGGGCCGGCCATTCTGCTGGGTGCGGGAATAGGGGCTTGACTAGGGGGCTTCTCGTACTCTTCAGAGGGTATCTTGTCATACTGGGTCTTGGTGTACTCGTGCAGGTTAGAGGGAGACATGGAGCCCAGAGAGGAGCGCTGGCTGCCCACACTGGTGAAACTGCGTGCGGTAGAAACACGGCTCTTTGGAGGAGGGACATCCTCTCTGTAGGAGGGAGGGGAAAAAGAAGAAGGAAAAAAAAAAGTGTTCAATCAAAACCTATGAGGGGAGTCCATAAGATTTACTTCTGCATTTATTAAAAATTTAATTTAAAAAAAAGGTTGGAAGATTTTTGACATTTTAATGTCTTTAATGTACCTAAAAAGTTCAAATTACATCATATCTACATAGGTTATATGATGTATTCTATTACATTAACTAACATGTAGAAACAACCAAAAAAGAAAACTGTAAACACATCACAACTTTGTTGGTGCACCAAATTGCTTTGATTTATGAAGTTTTATTAATACACTACTGTTCAAAAGTTTATTTTTTATTTTTTTTAAAGTCTCTTATGTTAACCAAGGTTGCCATTTTGACTATATGGGGGAGCTCAAATGTCTGATTTCACATAGAACAACTGGTTTTATCCCAATAAGTTAATATACAGCCTATTATGATAAAGCTGTTAGAATCTGAAAAGAAAAAAGCTTCAAATTAATATTTTAAAGTGTGTGAATAAATCCAACCACCCCTATAGATTTATGTTTCACTTTCCATAATCCATGACCAACAGAGGAGCATCTTGGCAGCCGGGATTTCAAACTTTACCAAGACTCAAACCGACACCGACAGAGACTGGATTTTTTTGAACAGGTAGGGTACAAGTAAATTCAAAACATTTCAGCCACTGTATATATCTAAACCTTTATTTAAACCGGAAAGTCACATTGAGGTTAAAACCTCTTTTATAAGTGTGACCAGGTCAAGACAGGGTCGTGGAAATATTATTTACCTGATATAAGATGCATTTGGTTTTGAGTCTAGCGCTTCATTGTAGTATTACGTGATATTTCTTCAGCGCACAGCGCTGCAAACTACAATGCAGAATATTAATAACTATGACTGGGACTTGTTATATACATACTATTATAATGAGAAGACCATTATACTAAAACACTGTGAATTTTAGAGTTTAGCTGCCGTGTTTCTGCACACGCTTTCTTGAAGAACGGGTCCACAAAAGGAGTTTGCATTCAGAGCCCCGCAGATATGTTCATGTGCATTTGGGCCCTTTTTGCAAATAGCTTTTAAGTCTTCATTTTAACGTTATGTTGTATAAATAACGAAGCGTGTTCTACATGAAATTACGAGTTGAATCCTATTGATTAAAAACTTGCTATCAAATGCGTCACTCTAGGCTATTGGTCATCTTCAGTGCACGCAGCTCAAAGCAGAAATGCAGAACATTAACTGTTAACGTTTTAGGCTAACGTTATAATGAGAGCACCACTGTAAAAAAATAAATAAAAAAAATAAAAAAAAAGTTAATTGTTATGGTTTTGCTGACGTTAAGTGTTAGCTATCTGTTAATCAAAACATAAAACTTTACTTACCCCGTTTATATCTGCAAGGTGTTCATTACACATTTTCCCTCTGTGTTAACATCAGTAATTATGTTAGTCGAATGTCTGACTTGACTCTTGGTAATGTATTTTGCCCCGCCGCCAAATATATGATTGACTATCAGTCAAACATCAGCAAGATTCCGATTATTCGACTATGATAATTCTTAGTCGGGGACACCTCTAAAAAATACTAACCCCAAAAAACAAACTTAAATGTTTATTTAAAAAAAAAAAAAAAAACTGTGCCAAGCAAGTAAATAAAGCAACATAACAAGGCCATTTCCAAACCAAAAAACAAGCTAAATATCATTGTGCTTTGCCACTCAGGTCTCAGATTGGCTGAATAAGACTATGGATTTCCAGTGTAGCCCATCGGGCCTGCTCTCCACCCATCCTCCAAATTAACATGCATTCAGCAGCAATAATCCATTATAGCACAGAACACAGCAAACGAGAGCGAGACAGCGGGGTCTCCTCTAAGAGAAGCTGGCTTATTTGGATAATCCTCTTTTGTCATGGCCTGTGTGAGGCAGCGCATGACTCCCAGACAAACTGTCCAGCTCTGGGGTCCAAGGGGGGCCTAATACAGGGCCTGACCCCCTTCACAGAGAGGAATGCCATTTCAATAGGGTCGGGGAAGCGAGAGAGGGACAGAAAGGGGGAGACACTGACAGAGCAGGAATCAACTGAACAAACAAACACACAGAACTGATTACACCAGCCTTTCATTTGAAGGGAAAAGGGTGAAGAGGGGAAGAGTGACGGCATCACTAGTCTGTTTCACTGGGCATCAGCTTTGTTTTGTCATCAGTGAGCATACAGGAGGCATGTGATTGGATAAAGAAACTGATTGAATCACACAGACAAAGGGACAGTGACATGTACCAAATGGGACCTGGGTCAAGAGCTCCCTCTCTCCTTCATTCTTGTTCCTTTCGTTATTAGGCTGAAGACCGTTGTCTCCAGACAGTATGTCAGTAGGGAGAAGCAAAGCAGTGTGTGTCTGGGCGAATTACACTAACAGGTGTTTTTCTAAAGAACTTCTCATTTATACAATTAATTAGGATCTTGTTGGAAAAGGTTCACATACACATGCCTAAAAGTATTAGTGTGAGTGTAGTACCTGATCTCATAGGCAATCTCCTTCTCGTACTTCTTCTTGTTACGGGCACGGCAGAAGCAGAAGAGGAGGAGTGCGAGGAGAATGAGAAACAGCAGAATGCAGATTACTACAGCTGCGATGGTGCCGGCATTGTTAGGAGCTGCAAAGGGACAGAGAGAGACTTTGAGATGAACAAGTTTAGAGTCAAAGACATTACCCATCAGCCCTTTCACCACATCACTGTAATAAGATAATGAGGGATACACCACCAAACTCAGACTTTGCATATATTTAAAGAGGAATCAAACAGGCTTATGAAGACTCACGTTGTGTGATATTGACCTCCACCGAACACTCTTCTGTTCCAACACGGTTTTTAGCAATACATTTGTACGTTCCTGAAGCTGCCTCGGTTGCGTTTCTCAGACTCATGGTGCCCCCGACTGGATCTGTGCACAGCAGCAGACAGATTCTTCATTTTAACTGAGGCATCTGACAGCTATGATAGCTTTCCAAAAAAAATAAAAATTAAAAAAATATTTCAAGGTACAGGAGTCTAAGGAACTTACCCAGGACTGCCAGGGGCGGAATTAGTTTATTGCCTGTGGTTCTTTCCCAAATGTACTGCAGTGGTTGTGTGCCCTCCACAGAGCTACATCTCAACACCATATCTTTCCCCGCATAAGTCTGACCCTCTGCATAACATTTGGGTTTAGAGGGGCGCACTGTGGGAAAGGAAACAGGAAGATGAGACTAAAAGGACCAGCAGTTTCGTTGGAGCTATTCCACATGACAATTTGCTGACTTATCAGGCAGCACTATAAATCGCTCCAATCGCATGGTGAAATTAATTGTCCATGAAAGATTATTTTATTATTATTATTATTATTAAGAAAAAGTATCAAAAGTTGATATTGAATAATCATTTATAGTTACAAGATATCATGCAAACATATGTATAAAGTATATACTAACTTATGTATAAAGGACTATGCAGTATGAATGAGCTATTAGTATAGCAATGTTTTATGCATGAGACCACAAGTTTAGGCAAATATCTCAAGTAGGAAAACATCATTATTTCACTTTCTGACCCACTAAAAGCTCAAATATCCCATCTCACATATGGTCCATCATGGATTCCTCGAGGCCCTTCTTTCACACTTCCACCCATATTCATTCTCGCTGCTGCATTATAACTAATCACAGCATAGGAAGCCATGATCATGGTAATGGTTACAGCTGCTGCTATTACAGGTGCTGTCAATCAATTTAATTAAAATCAGAGCACAGTGGATGTCAACATTTTTTGAGATTAAAGAGCGAACAAAAGCAGAAAAAGAGGGTGGGAAAGTGGCTGGGTATTTGTAAGAGAGAAAGCATGTGTTTACTAAAGATATATGCATTAAAAACAGCAGGGGAAGTGGGTGAAATCTATGCATATAAGGCGGGAGGGGGATGTGGAAAGATAGTTAAAGATTGGGTGGGGGAAGAATGGAGAAGATGGGGACAAACAGACCCCTTCCTTGCTTGGCAGGAGATGACAGGAGAATTCAAAGGCAAACAAAACTCCAAATTAAAACCAGGAGGAGGAGACAGATACAGAGCCCCACATGAGGATGCTAAAGATAAAGAACTAAAGGGAGACAGAGTCCACACAAATAAAGAGACGGGGCAAAACAGACACAAGAAATGTCAATGGTCGCTCTCTGTGATTCCTCCCAACCTTGGGCAGGGTGTTGGCATTCAAGTCTCTTATCGACATCCTCGTTTGATAATTGAAGCTGTAAAAACAGATCTCTGGGGCTGCTGGGACAGAGGCTTAGAGACCTGAGGATTAACAGCAGGCAGGACTGAACAGCAGTTTAATAGGATGAGGGGTCAGAGCACTGCAGCTTCCTCTAACAGAGAAATTAAATGTGTGGTGATGGACAGGTGGGCGGGAGAAATAAAGATGTAGACCGACTAATGCACGTGATTAAACCAACGCACACATCTGCACTAAAATCCCTATATGTTATTTTGTGCATGTCGGTATTCTGAGGAGATTACACTTGACTGGTCATAAAGGCGAGAAGAAAAACAAGAATGAAAAAGTCAAACTGCCTGATGCAACTCCAGAAGCATAAAGGCGTGAAAAGAAAAAGGTCAAGCACTTTTATTTTCTGCTGTCTGAAAAAAGATGAATTTACTTTTTCCACCTTGAATGCTAGATAGTTCACCCCAAATTAACAATCTTGAAGAAGCATGCCATTTGTATTGTCTATACAGATTACTGGGACAACTACCAACAAAACAAAAAGCCAACAGAAACACACCAGAATTATAATGAACTTGCAATTTTGTAAAACAACCATTTAATTATTTTTTGCTCTAGAAATTAGTTAGATATATATACACACATATATATACAGATACACACACACACACACACGACATACTATAATAGTATATAAATAATAATCTGCAAACCCTTTAAACTACAATGCCTAAACCTAGAAAGCTGCCTGGTGGAGAGCAAATATGAAGATAAAGAGCTGAAAGTTGTTTGCTCCTACTGAAAGTGTTGTGTTACTCTGTTTTTGCATCCCTGGAGCAGGGCCGTGTCTCTCTGAGGTGACAATGTACCACATATACGTACAGCCCCTTTAAGTGAATGCCCTTGGACTGCTATCTCTGATGGAGACGCGTTTAGTAAGGAACACACGCACACAACCAGGGAGCATCTGCTCTGAATGCAGGTACAGAGTCCCCGCGGTCATCAGCGATAGGATGAGGGTGGACTATGAAGGGAACAGGTGAACAGAACAGCTGCATTCATCAACTGCTGAGAGCACAACCAATCTGTGTCCTTCCATCTGTCTTACTGTGGCCCACCTCTTGCCAAACAGTCCTTCACTTTAATAAATTAGTGGACTAAGTCCAATAAAGGCTTTTGCATTACCAATCACTGGTTCAAGAATTGACACTGATGTCAGTCAACCACTTCACTTTTTTACTTCGTCTTTCGATTCAGGATACCATAGTAAAAACTAAATATAACTAAACACATTATTTACTAATAAGTTAAATAATATAAAATGATTTATAAAATACATGTTTAAAAGATTGGGGTCTTATGCTCACCAAGACTGCATTTATTTGATCAAAAATACAGTAAAAACAATAATATTGTTAAAACAATTGATACAATTTAAAATAACCTTTCTATTTTTATTTTATTTTTTTATTTTATGTAATTTATTTATTGTTTTCATGTAACTTTATTGTATTAATTGACCAATAATTTTGACAATCCTATTCATAATAAATAAATAATCTTTCTGGCAACACTGAAAAATATAAGCACGCCACACAGATCACTTGCTGGATTGTCAATTTAATACTGGGATTTCACCTCAATTAAAAACGTTTTCCCTGTTCCTTTTTTCTTCTTTTTCCTGATTCGTTTCTATTTTTAAATCATGCATCTGCAATGCAAATATACCTCTCTGTTGTTTGGTTATTGAGTTTCAGGAAGTATCACTGTCATCACAATATTTGTGGAGTTGCTTCTGATGGCCTTGTTTGCCTAGGGCGTTTCTGTGTTGGCATTAGTCATCACAACAAGAAACAGGTGATATTTCACACACAAGGCCGCACTGATATCACACTTGCTGTTGACCAGCGATTCATGCATACCTTGAAAGGCATGTCAGAGGGCCTGTGAAATCAAACTTTATAGCGTATTTATGGTGCAGATCAATACGTCGTCACTCAGGACTTTCCCTATATAACCAAGTAATATAACTCACCTTCCAGAAGAAAATATAATAAAAATAGAGAGTGTTTCTCAAAATAATACCAAATAATAATACTACCAAATAAGGCAAACATTTTTGAATAAGCAGGGTTAGAGATTGGTTGTTGAGATGACTTATTAGCTTTTAAATGCCACTTTATCTAAATATTTTATACTCACCCATGATGGTAAGGAGGAATTTCCTGCTGCCGATGCCAGGAACCTTCTTCACCTTGCACTGATAGGTGCCTGTGTCTGTGGCTTTCAGACCCATGATGTTCATGGAGGCATCACCGTTTTTAGGGTCAGGGGAGTTGAAGTGAACTCTTCCTTTAAGAGGTTCGTAATAGTGTTCAAAGGCTCTGTCACCTGAGTACACAATCAACTGTGGGAAGGAACAAGAGATGACAAAAGAGCAAAAGAGAATCATGTTTTAGTAAGTCTAATTCATGTATTGATAAAATGTTACTCAATATTTTAGCTTAATAACTGTGAGTGGGAAAAAGTGCAGTGTATATGCATCAGTGAAAGGTCAAACTAATGATCACATTCAGACAAAAGCCTAATTTTTCTTCTTATGAAAGTCAGTTGACAAAAACAAACACAGTGCTCCCGACCCACTTATCTTAAAAATGTCCTTCAGCACGAGTAAATCATTTGCCCTTTCTATGTACAACCTGAACAAACTATTCTTGTTAGGCTATGCTTCTCTCTCACAATGCTACATAGTAAGGGACAGTAAAGGTCTGTTCCCAGCAAAAAAGAAAATACGTGCTTCGTACAAACACAGATAAAAGACATGCAGAGTCTTGCCACCCACGGAGGGAAAATATGGGATCCATTCAACAGACTCCATCACCACCACATCATTTTTCTATGACGATGGAGAGGCGACGGCCTCCAGTGGCATCTTGGAAAAATAAATAAATAAATAAATAAAGGGATAGGGACAACTGCCTAAAGCAACATACAGGCACTATAACATACTTCAATTCAGAAAGTCAAAAAAACTGCTCAAGGCAGAGAACAAAAGATACAAAACTGAAATCCAAGACAACTGATGGATAGAATCAAGTCCCCACCCTATATTTGTACATCTTTTCAATAATCTGTTACACTCAGATGTATGACACAACACAACACAACACAGAGGAAAAGATATGTTGCTATAGTAAGTGTTCACTCTAGGGTCAGTGTGCAGTTTCACTGCCATCTAGAAGTCAAGTCTTCAAGGACGCAGTGTGACTTGTTAAAGTCAAAGTGTGCATGTTAACTTGTGAGTCTTGTTTACACCCGTGTGTATGCGTGTATGCCTGTAGGTAAGTGCACTTCCTCCAGGGCCACATCAGGCTTGTTTGAAATGCAAAGCAGCACTGACTCACCTGTGAGATCAGTCAGCTTTACAGCGCAGGCAATTTCTGTAAGCCTGTCTGCATTACTTTAGCAAACTCATTTTTCCACAATTCCAGATGGATAAAATAAAATCGTCAACCTTTTATATTGTAAATTACTAAAAAAAAAACTTAAGTCCAATTGCATTTTAAAGAATTTAATGCTTTTGTATTTAATTGATCAAAAGTAAATTAATTTGTCTTCTTAAAAAATATTTCCATTTCAAACAAATGCTGTTCTTTTGAAATTTCCATTCAAGGAATTCCGAAAATAAAACATCACAGTTTCAACAAAAACATTAAGCAGCTGAACTTTTTTTTTTTTTAACACCGTTAATAAGAAATGTCTCAAATCAGCATTTTAAAATGATATCTGAAGGATAATTTGCCATTAAAGACTTCACCGCAAAATAAATTATGGTCAATGCATTTGTCTGAATTAGTGGATAATTTCCTAGCAGAAAATTACCAGTAATTTTTATTTATAAACTCAAACTTTTAACTAGCAATGTATATCATTACATAAATTTTTCACATTACTCAAATTTAGTAACAAATGGCATTTAAACTGTTCAAATTAACTAGACAGCTATTCTCTGACTCACAAATACAGATACTGGTAAACTGCAAAACAATCTTCTCATTTTCTATATGTAAAAATGCAATTATAAAAATCACTGCATGTTGATTTCTACTTTCTAAATATTCCTTTTGTTTTGCGTTTCCTATTGTCACTCTCAATCACAGCAGGTCTATTGTGCAATTGCAGTTGCCGCTTAAGAGATTATAGAGCCACAGTGCATACAGTGAGTGTCACCCCAAGTTCCCATCCATTCTTCAATATAATGCTAACACTAATGGTCACTGCAGTTTTGTATGGAATTCGTCAACAGTGTCCCACAAACAAGAGAATCATTTCACGCTTCACTGTGTCCCAAAGACCTTTCACAATGAATACAATCATTGGAAATTGGGTTCTGCATTCAAGATTGATTCATTGTTTCAGTTCTTGTGAAAAAAAAAAAGGAACTGCTGATCAAAAGTGAGAGATGAAAAAGAAGGAAAGTGCCCAAGATAGACCAAACACTGATCAAGTCAGTTTGCAACTCCTCTATCATATATTGACTCATTTGGTTTTCACTAAAGCTTCATTTAGGCCAATCAGTGAAGGAAAATCCTGTAAAAACAGAGATATACTGTGAAATATTATTACAACTTTATAAAACATATTACAACTTAATATAACAGTTTTCTAATAATGTTAAATGGGTGCCAAGGAAATAATTATTGTTATCATCATGTTGAAAATGGTTGCAGTGCTTAATATTTTTGATAAATACAACATTTATTTAATATAAAAATTATAAAATGTAACATTAAAAGTAACATTATAAAATGTATTTACTGTCACTTTAAGTCAATGTAGGCGTGGGAAATATGGCAATTATTTTTTTCTGGAAAATAACGATTCTCTCACTATTCTTTGTCATGTTGGTTTAACCATTCTGATCAGTACAGCCAAACTACTTTCCCTATTTTAAAAACAAGGCCTTGGTAACAAAATATATATATATAAAAAGCAAACATTTAGGCCAAAGTGGACAAAGATTAAAATCTTTGTAATTATTTACTCTGTTATTAAAAAATAAGAACAATATGCACATTACAAAAATATGGGTATCTCTGTACATCTGTTATTTTTTCGGTATAGACACAGCGTCTATGTTAGCAAAGAAAACTATCAGTATAAATATAACGATCAGTATTCTAAACATTGCATATCCTGCAATGTGATTTTCACAGATGTGCACATCCTGATATTGATGCTGAAATTATATATCATGCAGCCCTATTGTAAATCAAAATAGAATAGAACCGTGAAATTTGTGTCAATACCCTGCCCTAGTAGATAGTGTAATAATAGTTTCCAAAGCAAGAGTAAAACATTGCAAAGAACTGGGGCACGATGACCGTTAGAAATGTCTCCCAAAATACAAGTAGTCCATGTACAACCTTCAACTTCTTATAAACCATTAAAAACAATGAAATGGGTCAAAGACAAATTTCAAGTCCTGGGGCAAAGCCTGGCAGAACAGAGGGGAGAGAGTGCAGGTCTATGCCCATGAGGACGACCCAGCATACACCAAACTGGGCAACTGAGGGGAACAGAAATGTGAGGAGAAACGGAGAACGATAAAAATAGAATGAAAAATTAGGTGTAGAACGACAGAAGAAATGAAGGAGCTTTGAGAAGAAAAAAAAAAGATGGAGTAGAGAGAGAGTATGTGTGCGAGAGAGTGAGATAGTAAGAAAGGTGCAAGTATACCATTGAGATCGACCACTGAGGGCTTCCGACCCAATTCTGTCCCCAGCTAAATGCATAACTCTCTGGAGAGAAAGCGTACGAGGTAATCTCTGCAGGGGCTGCAGCAGACAAGCACACACATATCTGGCCGCTTACTCTACCTGCAAGTCCAGTGTTAGGGCTAAAATAAGCCTTTTGTGAGGAAATCAGGGATGGATTAATTATGGTTTAGATTACAGAGATAGCAATTGTATGGATGCAGGGGGTGCCTCTGCAGACCACAAGTGTAAACACTTAAACACACAAAACATCAATACATAACATCAGTTAACAGCTTCCACAACCAATTAAACTCAGATGCACATCAATGTGAGTAAAACCATAGTGATTATATGATCCTTTATGTAGACCCACACACATATCCATCCAGGGAGCAACTTTACAGTGCACTAAAACAACAGGAAACGTTCATAATATGGCACTCACAAACCAGCACCTGCTCACTGCAGATCAAACCAGGTATAACATATAACCAAAGGTAAGCCTTCAAGGGCGATCACCCCACCAAAATTGCCAATACTTGACATCTAAATGGATCTTAATTAGGATGCCGACTAAGTATTGTTGTTTTATTGTTTGGGATTCAAAGTGTGGTTTTCTGATTAAAATTGTGACCCATTTAGCAGACAACATTTTTGTGATTATATATTAATATGAATAGAAAATAACAAAAACAATTAGGAACTATAAAAGCTTCTCTTTAGTTGACTACCGCTACTTTAGAAGCACTTCTAATTAAAAGTTTGTGAATATGATTGGCAAATATTGCATTTCCAAATGCATGTTTCAAGTGACCCAAACTCAAAGACAGACATTTCTCACACAGAAATGTGCGCCTAACAAATGAAAACAATAAGCGTTCCAAAATCAGCTAAACATTAAACATTTGATCTCCTCCGACTGGATGGAATCAAAGGCTGAAGCTTATCTGAGTCTTTGACCACCATACACCATTCGATTTTCTATTCTGTGTATGAGTGTGGATGTTGACGACTGTGCAGTAAAAATGTCACTCTTCTGCTTTGCACAACAGAGGCAGTCAAACTAGTTCTGAGAGCTTGTTTTGGCTGATAACAAGAACTTGTGACAGGAAGAGAGACAACAAACACAGGGACAAAGTCAAACTAAACCTCCCAGAGGCTTGTGAATAATGCAGACATCAATTTTCTTTCACATAGACACTAACCTTATCTCATTGATACACAATCAGTTTATCTACTCACCACTTTCTCTTCTTTCTGGTTGTCAGAGGGCTGCAGGCTCCACTCAATGTCCAGAGGCCCAGAATCCTCGGCAGAGAGAGTGAACTGACAGTCCAGCTTCACGGTCTCTCCACTGGCTTTCTCAATGGATGTAGGGCCAGTGGAGGTGATCTGTAGTCCACAGGCTGAGCCTGAAAGGAACAGAAAAGATAATGCTTTCAAACAGTAATGAACATGCCACATATTAATTACAAAACTAATATTTATTGCAATCAGCTTCTTTTGTAAATGCATGGAAGGATGTTGTTTTCACATCACTGCATGGTTTGGATCTGATATCTATACAGGAGTTATAACTCAAAGCCTGTGAAATGCAGCATCCTTGAGAGAATGACCGAATTCTGTGGTCTGAGAAGATATGCATGGTGCATGGCCTCAGTAGAGCTGAAAATAAATACATCCAAGATCATCTATTCTTGGAATGCATTTAATTTAGTAAATGATGACTAACTGAGCACACAGCAGTGGGGCTCTGTACAGCAGAGATCAAGAATAAGTATAGACATAAGATAAACCTAAATAAAGCATCTATCATCATCATATGCTATCATTTTATAACGGAATCCAGACAGGCAGAGGCACAGTTTTTAAGCTCCTATTTATTGATGATACATGGTAAAATCAATTTCCTTACTGGTCAGGAACGACCAGCAAATATGCAAGCGATATGCATGTATGCCTGTCTATCTTCAGCATTGGATTTTTACACCGGATACATGCAAGCATAATAAAAGTTTCAAGTCATTGTTACCAAGTATTGAGTACATGTAAGATGTTTCTAAACCAGTTTCAGTGAGCTGACTCAGCTCATAGACATTCATAGTAATGCACAGCTGAAACTTCAGAACAAGAAAATCCTTTTTTTAAACCATTAGGAACAGGTGGAGTGCCATTAACGTAGAGATCAGAATATTGTAGAGGCCTCTGGCTACTAATCACAGTTCAGTGCCATGAGGTTCTGCTCTTTCATCACAATCAAGGGACTGGTTGTAGATCAGCTTTACACACACACAACACAAACAGTTGAATGAAGCTGCAGGGTGTGTTGCACCACATTATATAAAAGAGAAACGTTTAAATGTCATTCTTATGGCAGTGTGTGAATTTACCTTGGGTATCACCGTTGCTTTAATTTGTGGGGTCAAAAAAAATATTAAGAATGTGTATCGCACAAGGAATACTGATTCAAATGAAAAGCGGCGCTCCAGTCAACAAATGAATATTGCTGGCATGGGCCATTCAAAATCCCCCCATTAACAGTAATATATGCTCATTTACCCGTGATCAAAGTAATTCTTTAAACTAATGGGTCCTTTGGTGACCCTGGCTGAAGGCTGCATTTCATTTCATTTTAATTAATATAGCCAGCTCTCTAGCAGGGATCAGGGCAACATCGAGGACATGACTTTATTCAATCACCTAGGTCTATTCTCTCCATCTACAGCCATAAATCTGGTTCTAAAACATGTAGTGCTGTGCCCCACTACCATGCTAGATCACAACTCTTCTACAATTTTTGTTTATCATTATTATTTTTTACTATGATGTGACTAAAGAACATATGGCTTTCTTACCAAAAATTATAAACCAGTCCAAACCGGCTACAAATCAGTGTCACGGTTTACTGCCCCACCCTTTCTCTCTCAACTATAATCATGCAAATGAAATACTAAGTAACAGCTTGCATATCCTTTGGACATCAGTAATCAATACTAGCCACACATGCATACAGAACAAGAGACCCGAATTGAATATAAACTAAGCATGCCTGTACACAAAAATGTGATTTCCATTGCATGTTCAATGTGTTCAGCAGGGCCAATAGATGTACAGATGCATGTACTAAATAAGACACAAACAATGACCAAGTAATTAGGGATGCACGATATTGGATTTTGGCCGATATTCGATATGCCGATATTTTCAAAATAATTTTGGCCGATGCCGATACCGATATCGATATATATACAAATATATACTGATATATTTAAACTTTAATTTTACTGAAGAGAAATCCATGTATCTCTTCTGTACTGATTCTACCATAAATGTATTATTTTACAAATGTAGACTGACATTCACATCTGAAAAACAGGTCAATTATTTCACTTGGAGAATATCGGTTTGGCTCATCAGCAGAAATATTCATATCGGCCGATACCGATAATGGTCATTTTGAGCTTTTATCGGCCGATACCGATATTGTGCCGATATTATCGTGCATCCCTACAAGTAATGGTCATTTTATAATACAGTAGAGCATCTGCAGTGGCATTTCACCAATGTTTCTTTTAAATTTGCAGTGTGCAGCTACTAGAATATCTCCACTAGGGCTGGGTACCGAACTTCGATGCCTTTATGGTATCGAACGAAAAACTTAGATACTATGAGTATCTAAAATTTTTTGTCTTTCGGTGCTAAATTTCGGTTCCAAAAGCCAAGCGGCCATTTTTCTTTTTTTTGTTTTTGCCAAGCGGCTGTGTTTGTGTGAGCTTGTAGCATACGTGCATGTAAGGACCCAATTTCGCTGTGATTGGCTGTCCACCACCACGTGACATGACGGGACGGGGAGGATTTCTGAAAAAACTCGCAGTCACACAACACAACTGTAGTTGTTTTTTCTCAAAACGTTTCCGGCTACACTTTATTAAAGTCATGCCGAGTCAGCAATGTGCAACATATGCAATAATAATATTGCAAACAAAGCCGGTGTTAATGATGCATTTGTTTGGATGAGTGTTTTGCCCTCCCTCCCTGTTTAGTTTGGTCTACTCTATTGCGTATCTTGAAACGCCCCCTTTCACGTCATCTAAAAAACAGAATGAGAGAGACCGATTTATCCGGTACAGCGAATTTCGATACTCGAAAGATGAATTCATTCTCTGTACGCGCATTGTCTGAAATGCTGCTCACAGCGCATGCTTTGAATGAGTGAGCACAAGCTCCGAACGCGCGTGAATTGTTTAAAACGCTTGAATCAGCAATATTTAGAAACAAATGCAAACGATCGGCTATGATCCGTTTCACCCCTTCAAACGAGTGAACAACGCGAAGCAAGTGAAGTTAGGAATTTTACATCACTATTCACAATAGCCCATCGGACTGGAAAACACAATAGCCCCAGGAGGTGGGGCTAACTATTTTGCGAGCCCTGCACCTCAGATCTTTTTGTGAAACACTGGTTTCCAAACTGGTTTCGTTAAACAAAATAAATGATTATTTTAAAACATTGACTCAAAAGAATCAGGGGTTCACTAATCTGATCATGAACTTGTATTACCAAGTCAAAGATGAGCTATTATTGAACATCTCGAATGAATAAAGACTTCAAGTTCATCTGTAAAGCACATAAAGCTATTGTTTGAGTCTATTTCATGCATGATTCGCATGGATCTGCTAACTGAATGCAAAGAGTGAGTTCTAGAAGAATGTTTGTGTCTTGATGAGCATGTATCGCTCACTTGGAGTCGCTAAATGAACAGCTGTTGTTCTTTTTTTTTCAACGGAGGATCAGTTGCCCTATTGGTTAAAATCCCCAAACTGTTTACTTAAATATAAAATGAATGACATGAAAACAGGGGCGTTTGCGTTATGATGTGGTGGGCTGCTGTGGGCCAGAAAGCCTGGGCAACTTTTTGGTCCCAGTTTATTATCATATGATTGGGCACCATTTTGACGGTCATGTCATAGCAGCCTATCAATAAACCTCTAAATAAATATTGAAAAAATTGAAAATTATAATAACGCTGACATTAAACATGTATCGGCGACCAATTCAAAGCAGGAAAAACACGGAAACACGGAATGGAAAAATACACACTACAAGTCTGTGTTAAAATATCTGAAGATCAAGGAAACAAGAGGAGATATTAAATCAAGAACAGACTTAGGATCTGCTGCCTTGGAAAAACATAAGTAATACTACTCCACAAACAACAGACATGTTGTTGGAATCTCATGGAACCTCAACAGTTGAACAATTCAACTTGAAGTTCAAAATACACTTCTAGTCACATGAGCAGGTGCTGCCCAACACTAGAGCTGATCTCGAGTGAAACAGATGCTGACCATGTGGGTCTGAAATAAGGGGGATCTAACTTCTAAGAATATCCATCTCTGCCTTGCTGTTCTTGACCTCCACCAGTTGAGCATGACACAATAAAACATGATGTTAAAAAGAAAGCAATCTGAACTACTAGAATGAGGCCACAAGACCACCACAACACTCTTCTCTGAGTCCCCCTATTTATCTCCCGCTCTCATTCCCCTCCTAATTCTCCCTCTCACGTTGGTCCCGTGAGCCCAAGCCCAGCTGACTGTAGACCCCCTTTGTGTGCTCACAATAGGTAAAGAATCCTGTCTCCTGGCAACACATCCTTCTGAGAATGCCAGGGAGGGGATGAACGAAAAGGGGGAAGGTAATGCAGATAAGGAGTGAGCAATACAAACAAAACAAAAAAGTGGGGGAGGCTGAGTGAGAGGAGAGTAATGTCTTGTTGTGGACAGAAAGAGAGTGATTTTACACACACACACACACACACACACACACACACACACACACACACACCTACCTACAAAATCACTCCAATAATCCAAGAATTATTAATTCCAAATACAGATATTCAAATCATCTTGTGAATTTTTTGTATTTTATTATATGTATTGCAGAAAAAAAATTGCAATATCAAATACTGTACTGGTCTAATAAAAACAAACTATGTGTGCTGGCATGTCAATGTTTAAGAAGGCACAGTGAATGTGTCAATAGGATTGATGGTAAGTGAAGGACATTTATCAATTATAAAAGTGTTAAAATCATGTGTCACATTTCCATTTCCCAATTCAATACAGGGATATCGGAGCCACACACAGGAAAGGAAAGTTTTTATATATAAAATGCAACAGGAGGAAGATTTGGAAGGATCTTTCCACAAAGTCAATCCCTCTGGTGTACAGACAAACCAAAAAAAAAAAAAACAGTTCATGCATTTCAAAAGCTAATAAGATTGTTCTTCATATCAGCATGTGAAGCTGTTGTGCATGCAGTGCAGCAGTGCTTGAATTGTAATTAGGTTGTCATTCGAGGATGGCTGGAGTACACTGTTAAATTGCAAACGGAGCACTCGCGCTCTCGCTCACATAAACTCATTTCAGAAGCAGCAGTAAAGTAGGAGTTATTTTGGGGTTCTGACAGTAGAAAAAAAAAAAGTGTGACGGCTTTATAGAGAATCATGGCATATGTGCCATATTTTCCAGAATGGGTGGAAGGATTAAAAAATGCTGATAGTTCTCATTTAAAAACTGCAGATGACAGCTAGTTAAAAATAAATAAATAATTAAATCCTCTTCATAGCATCACACTTTCTCTGAAGTAATTTGTTAGAATTAATACCCTTTTCTTAAAAAAAAAAAAACACCTTCCTACAGCTATCATCTGGACTGAGTCAAACTTTTGACTTTTACAGTAAACTAACAAAAATAATGAGAAAGTGGTTTAAGCACAAATAGTTTTTTTTAAATCAGGCCCCTTCTAACACTTTCTCTAACATTCTGAAGGAATGAGAGGCAGTTTATTTATCATCTTATAAGGTGACTGAGCCAATGGGCCATTACTTTCATATCTCTTAGCATCTGCTCATCATCAACTCCCTCCTCAGCTCCTTTCTCTGTCCTTCAGACAAGTGACCTGTACTCTCTCCTCTCTTCTGCTCTCGAACCCTGAGACAGACATGGTAATGAATGCTGAACAACTTACATTTTTCCTTGCCCACCCCCCCCCACCACTTTCCCATAGTTGGAATCCCATTTGTATATGGCTAATATAGTTAGTTAAAGAAGTTAAAGACAAATTAGTAAGATATAGAAAGTGCCTTGTAATCTTAGTGGGACTGATTTTTGCAGCCCATAATGACTTCCATTCTGTCTTTTAAATGCTTTGAATTATTATTAAATTATTAATTGTCAAAAAATGTGGGGGGCAGGGTCAGAATAAATTTGTTTGGCTAATAACCTCCTTTTTTTTTTGCAGAAACAAAACCAAAAGCGGTCACAAATACTGTGGCAACTAGTTAATTTTGCATGAATTCCTGCAAATTTCTGAAGGATATGCACAAACAAGCAAGCAAGTCATACATGTCTGGAATGACACAAGGGGGAGTAAATAATGATTTTTGGATGAACTGTCCTTTTAAGAGATGATCATGGTCTCAAACACAAGCAGAGACCAAGCAAGTGTAACAGGAGCAAACCCTTTATAATTCAAGACAAGTCATGTGCCTGGTCAGTGCTTACTGAGAGGCTGGTCAAGGAGACAGATCCTGGGTGAAGGGACAGACTGCTGATACCATAAATATCTCCTGTCTACTGGGACCTACACTAATCTAGACACGTGTATATTTCCACGCAGTCTGTCTCTCTCTCTCAATCTGTGTCAAATAAACTCTCTTCGTTTTTAATACACAACCTGAGCGATCAAACGACACACCCAATCTGAACTAAATCCACCAGTTCACTGACCTCTTCCATCTGCATTACATCAAAACTATTTCCACAACAACTAAATAAATCACTAAGCAGCTTTAAAAAAAAAAAAAGAACACTGCTCCATCTCTGGATAATTTTCTGCTGTGCTTCGGTCTTGTTTACGTCAAGCAGCAAATTTGGAGCGTGATTAAATTGTAAAACTGTAAAACAAAAGTAAACACTGAAGTTTCAGGAAGAAAACTGAAGCCTGGTATAAAGCTTGCAGTATAAATGAGACGGGGAGGAAAAATACTAAATGAAGATGAAAAAGGATAAATTTGTTCTTGTAGATTTCTCTAAAGTTAGTTGAAAAGTGATTACATCTAATTTTTGTCTACTTCTAATCTGACAAAACCAGACTACTAACAGTCTTTGACAAGTAACTCAGATGATGTTCACAAAGCAGAACAGAGAGAGGCTGACCCTACACATAAAATCTTGAGCACACGTTAAATTAAATGTTTAGTTGAGATCTAAAACACGAATCAAAATGTAAAGCCGACACACATAATCCCACACTCACATGTACACACAGCAGCCTGAAGTTCTCACGTAGGTCTTTAATGATTTTGGAAGGGCCGAGAGAGCAGAGGGCTCAGACTGACAGAGCGTGAATATCATTCTAGAACATTCTCTCCTGAACTGCAGTGCTCAATTAAGGATTAAAGCCCCCAACTCGTTTGGCAATAATGAGGCCTCTTTTCTCGGAGTTATTAGCACAGGCTGCTTATGAAAGAGAGGGCTGGCCTAAAACCGGCATTGCAGCTGATTTCTCTACAGCTTAATGTATAGAACGCCGGTCAAATTTTAAACAGCAAGAATTCCACAAGAGTATATAGGAGATGGAAAAACAGAGTGCCGTTTCAAAGCAAAATGTGTGACACCAATTTATTCTGACAACGCAAGCTCACAAATCCCTTGTGTAGTTACCTTGTCACCATTCCCAGAAATCCTAGAAAGTTTTGTTTCCTAGAAAAGTTAGAGGCATATCTCTCATTCGCAACTACTCAGAGACAAATCTATTAAATTAACATCCATCTGTAGGTGCAGTTAAATTAATTTAACAAAATAATAGGTTAAATTTGAACTGTTTAATGAAATCAGCCAAGCATGCACACTAAACACAGACACCACAATTACTGGATAACTAATTGGCAGCTTCAAAAATATGCATATACACAGCTTGCTCACAGCCTGAAATTCAGACAACTGGACTATAATATTAACAAAATGCAGATAAGCCAGCAGGCACGCTCATAGAAATACAAGTGTCGTTTAATATTTTACTAAAATACTCCCGAATGTTAGGGAGGGGTATCACTCTAACCTCTCAGGTCACACCATACGGGTCAGTCGGCTGCAATGTGATCAGCAGGAAAAACATTCAACCTTTTTAAGAGACTAAATTTAATTCAACATCACCTTTATTCAGAATTCTAACCTACATCTTATACACCACTGTTTATAAGTTTGGAATCCTTAAGATATATTTTTTTTTTTTTTTTAAGAAATTAAAGTGAAAGTTAAAACATTTATAATGCTACTAGGATTTTTATTTCAATGCTTTTCATTTCAAATTATCACTTTCTATAATAAAAAAAATAAATACAAAATCGATTAAAGCTTCCACAAAAGTATTAAGCAGCACAGCGGTTTTCAACACTGATAATGATAATAAGAGAGGTTTCTTAAACAGCAAATCAGCACAGGCTTTCTGAAGAATTATGTGACTCCGAAGAACGGGATAATGGCTGCTGAAAATTCAGGAAAAATTTGTTAAATCTTTCCCAATATTACTGTTTTTATAGTTTTTCTGATCGAATAAATGCGCTGGTGAGCATAAGAGACTTCTGTCTTTGGATGGGGAAAAAAAACTAAACAACTACAAACTTATGAATAGGAGTATACAGGTGCTGGTCATATCATTAGAATATCATCCAAAAGTTTTTTTTTTATGGAAAGCAAAAATAAAGCGAAATTCGAATATCAATTTTTTTTTAAACAAATAGGCCTAGCGGAACGCAAAAATTCTAAATCGAATATTTTGCAGAACAGGATCAAACAAAAAAAGTACTGGTCATAATACTTGCATAAAATGTTTGATGTGAAAAGCGGTTCACTGACTGCGCAGCACAGCCACAAGCGCCACAGTTATGTTTGGGATCATTTTATTTTTAATACTATAGTGTCATTTGAAAACATTGCAATTGCGTTTTAAAATACAACGAGCACCACTAAAACATTTAAAGAGGCACATTCAGCGGTCTCCTTGACGGGAACAAGTCAGTCAACAAAGTAACATGATCTAAAATGTATGGCGCACTCTCTTCATTTTATCAAATGATCATAATCACATCTATTCATTTTACAGTCCTGCTACTAGCATTTTATTCAGACTAAAACCCCTTTAATTCGGGTGAGAAAGCTTTTTTTCCCAAGTGGCTTTGCACATGATAATAATAATAATACAGCTGTAGACTGTAAGAGCTGACAACTTCTCCACCCCATTAACAGAGTGAGATTCTCTGACTACCTTTATCTCCCAAGGACTGTTGTTGAATCTTCCAAAAGTTTTGGCTTGGGGTCCTTCACATGCGCAGCAGCACTTTCCACTGCAACAATAACACGGGGCTGCCCGCCGACGTGCCCGACTTTAAATCGGCGCAACTAAACACTGATATCGGCCGATGCCGGTAAATAAATGAAAAAAGACAAATTTGACAAAATGACAAAACATAGTTACATAGTTTCTCATGTAGAACCTGCCGGTAGTCCTCAGGACCAAGGCATCTAGTTCTCGCCCCAAAACATTTAACAAGACTTAGTAGGAACAGATTTTCTTTACAGATGGTGGGAAAATGTGAAAGCAATTATTCCATGGACAAAGAGTTTAGTTTAAGATTAAAAATGTGGGTGTTTTTCAGACCCCCCAGGCTGCAACAGTGTTTTATTTTCATCTACAAAATATTGTATTTCTAATAATGGTTCCACTGGGAGCTTGGCAAACTGTGAATTTGACAAACTGTGTGCCTATGTAAATCAATAGCACTTGACAATAGATTTGTGACATTGTATGTATGGGCACAAAGCCAGTACCAGCACAACACTACACTGAATCTGACCGATCTCAACATTCTAGAATTCATACCAAGTTTCTATAAATACCCAATTCTTACAAAAAAAAAAAAAACAGGCTTCAGCTGTTCCTGGTGTTCTTTATGAAAGAGACAACAGGACAGTAAAGATAGGACTTTAGTCACTAGGTGAGAGCACTATCAGATCACACCCAGCCCTCCTGATAACACACACCATGTTGACTACACACAGGTCTGCATAGACCTCATCCCTGTAGTGAACACAGTCTCAATATGATGAGAGCAATCTCAAGCTTTAAAAACCAGCATGAAAACTAACCAGCAGATGTGTTGAGCACCTCTGTTTGCTTTGCTCCCTCAGGCTCAGAAAGAAGAAGATAGAGGCTCTGAATGTCAAGCATTAAACACGATGCCATTTCCACACACCAAATAAAATATTTAATGATCAATCCACACAATTGTTTACAGAATTGTTTACCTGGTAATAAAAAAAAGAAAGAAAAAAAAGATGGACTCTCTTTGGGTTGTTTCAATTATAAAAATCACCCAATGTCAGGAGAATTAGAGGAGTGGAGCATCTGGACAGTAGAGATAAATAGTGTAAGACTGCACTTACAGTGCCACTATGTGTATGAGTGTATGAATGTGATATAGCAGCAAGCAAGGTCTGCTTTAAAAAGCACTGAATATGCATCATACAAGCCTGCTGTAGGGCACAGCACATTGTGTGGAACCATACACACATTCATAATGCAATGTGTGTTTCTCTCAACATCCAACAGGCAATGGACCAATGAAGTTGCAAATGGATCACAGTGCATGAAGTTCACTTTGCCTTTGCTTTGAATTAAAAGGTTTTTCTTACCCAATCAAAGAGTAAGTATTAGGGATGTGCAACAGTGATCAAGTACTCGAGTACTCAACCGCAACAGCGATGATCGATCACATAAATGATGATCGAAATTATTATTATTATTTTGTTTTATTGGTTATGGCAGCACATTGGGCGGCGCCCTGGTCTCTGATTGGTTAGCTTCCCACTTGATGCCTCAAAAGACATAAGACGACAGATAATCATGGCCTCAAAGTCACGTAGTGATGGCTGGCTTCCCTTTGAGAAGAACGATGAAAAAACAGTTCAGGGTAAGCTGTCACACACATCTACAACAAATATAACCCTCTATCATCTAAAATGTGTACATAAAATATTTGGCGATAACAGGCGGCAACTCAGACGAGCATTGAATCACTTGCCGTAAGACCTAAATGCAACGCAGACAGAACCGAGAAGACGACAAAGCTATTCGCTGAAATGGTGGTGAAAGATTTGCTGCCCAGTAGTTTCAGGGACAGAGAAGTTTTACTTGTCCAGTGGTACCTGACTGTTCCTGCAACATCTGTTCCAGCGGAGCGAATTTATTCCACTAAATGTGAACAGGCTGCGCACTCGGCTCTCATCTGTGCACGTAGACCGACTTTTGAATGTTTCACCGGTCGTGGTAAATATAACATCCATTTTTTTTAAATAATATTATTATTTTAGTTTTGAGCTTTAGCCATAGTTAAAATATCTAGGCTATTGGTCTCTGTTTTATACCTTATAATAGTTGTTTGGTTAAACTTGGTGAACTTTTTTCTTTATTTTTTTAAAAACTACGTTTCACTGCTGGATCAAAAAATGCTGCTAAAGTTATATTGGAAGATAATGTTTTGTTAAAAAAAAATGAAGTTGAATAAAGTAACAAAAAAAGAAAAAGTATCTTTGTGTGTTAATTTTTAAATCACAGACAAATAATGAAATGGTCTTTATAAAATAAAAATGCACTGGATATATTTGTAGCCTAATTACATTAAACATATTCGTAGAGATGACGAAAATGATTTGTTTGTCATAGTTTTTATCTTACAGTTTTTTTCAATCGCTAACAAGCGCTTAACCATACTTCAGATACTTTTTCTAAACTCTTAACACAGACTAACACCTACAAAACACAATTGGCCAAATGGATAATTTTCTTCTCAAAAACACATTTTGTTAAATATATACTAAATCTTCATTTCAAAATAGAACACATCTTTCTCTGCACACACCAACTTTACCAAAACACTGGAAATCTGACTCAAAATTAAATTATTCTGTCAAAGAATAACACTTGTTTTCACCTCAAAAGGTACATGCAGTCAATCAAAGTACACCAGGTTTCAAAATACTGGCTATTGTTGACATTACAAAAACTGCATAGACTTTTCAGTCTCAGTTTTACAGGTATTTGCATGCAAAACATGCAATTCACTGTTTTACACAAAATTTCTTGGTTAGGAACTGTATGTCCAAATGTACAGTAATGTTCACATTCAAAAGCATTCCAGTAAAAAGCTATTTTTTTCCTTTACTGTTTACTGCAGGAGGTACAGTAGAAACACGGTATGATAGAACAGAAAAGGTTTGACAGTATTGCCTACAGTGAACAAAATATCCATGAAACACATAAGAGCATTCTGAACAAAAAAACAACAACAGCAAAAAGCCCAGATAAAAAAAGAGGGGGGGGGGTAAAATAAAAACAATCTCTCACTGCTCCTGCTCCTCTCACTGCATCTCTCACTGCTCCTGCTCCTCTCACTGCATCTCTCTCTGCTCCTGCTCCTCTCACTGCTCCTGCTCCTCTCACTGCTCCTGCTCCTCTCACTGCATCTCTCACTGCTCCTGCTCCTCTCACTGCTCCTGCTCCTCTCACTGCATCTCTCTCTGCTCCTGCTCCTCTCACTGCATCTCTCACTGCTCCTGCTCCTCTCACTGCATCTCTCTCTGCTCCTGCTCCTCTCACTGCTCCTCTCACTGCTCCTGCTCCTCTCACTGCATCTCTCACTGCTCCTGCTCCTCTCACTGCTCCTGCTCCTCTCACTGCTCCTGCTCCTCTCACTGCTCCTGCTCCTGCATCTCTCACTGCATCTCTCTCTGCTCCTGCTCCTCTCACTGCATCTCTCTCTGCTCCTGCTCCTCTCACTGCTCCTCTCACTGCTCCTGCTCCTCTCACTGCTCCTCTCACTGCTCCTGCTCCTCTCACTGCATCTCTCACTGCTCCTGCTCCTCTCACTGCATCTCTCTCTGCTCCTGCTCCTCTCACTGCTCCTGCTCCTCTCACTGCTCCTGCATCTCTCACTGCATCTCTCACTGCTCCTGCTCCTCTCACTGCTCCTGCTCCTCTCACTGCATCTCTCTCTGCTCCTGCTCCTCTCACTGCATCTCTCACTGCTCCTGCTCCTCTCACTGCATCTCTCTCTGCTCCTGCTCCTCTCACTGCTCCTCTCACTGCTCCTGCTCCTCTCACTGCATCTCTCACTGCTCCTGCTCCTCTCACTGCTCCTGCTCCTCTCACTGCTCCTGCTCCTGCATCTCTCACTGCATCTCTCTCTGCTCCTGCTCCTCTCACTGCATCTCTCTCTGCTCCTGCTCCTCTCACTGCTCCTCTCACTGCTCCTGCTCCTCTCACTGCTCCTCTCACTGCTCCTGCTCCTCTCACTGCTCCTGCTCCTCTCACTGCATCTCTCACTGCTCCTGCTCTTCTCCCTGGGCCCCTTGCTCTTACTCTTCCTTGTCCATACATTGCAGTGTTTGTCTTTTTCTGTTCCCAAAAATATCACTCTTCAAAGTCCCCCTTTTATTGTATAAGTGTCAATGTAATAGAAAAAAATAACCCCTGCCATTGAGTCTATGCCAGATTGGAATCAGTTGTGGTTGGCCCAATTTACACAACATAAATTGTTTTTGAACTGATATCATCGCAGAAGCAGAGGTTTTTATACTGTATCTAAGGTTTGGAACATTGTTTTTGCTATTGTGGGATGTTGTGTGTTAACATTTGTAAATACTACAAAAACGATCCATAATTTTGTTGGGAGGTATAGCTTGTCTGTTCAGAAAATGTAAGCATTGTGGAAATGTGTTCAATGACTCCATATTGTGTGAAAACGACATGAAATGTGTGAATGGTATGGCCACAATAGACCGATGCTGTGTCAATTGTGTTTAGAGTTTTGAAAATGTGACAACTGCTTGGACAAATGCTTGTTAGCGACTGAAAAAAACTGTAAATATATTTTAAATCTTATTCAATTATTTAGCAATAATCAGTGATTTCCATGCTGTTAAATAATATTTAAATAATATTTTTGGTTGATCAGAAAGTGCAAATTGAATAAAAAATATTATATATTAGAATACATAAAAAAATAAATAACGATAATGACACTAATGTGAATTTATTGTACTTTCGTGTTTGTAAAGCGCAATCCGAGTTATACTTTCGGTCAGGTTCACATCTGCATCGGCGATTTTTTTTTTTTTTTTTTTTTTTTCAGATAAAAGTTGCAAGTCTATGTCTGATTAATTAACATGAACAATTAAGCTAAAATCGCTGCATATCAGTGATTCGTTTCATGCTCATATAAGCAATGCACGATAATGATATTGCTCTTAAATGTTTTATTTTTCTATTATTATTGTTATTATTTTATTACTGATGTTATAATAATGCAACCGAGCTTTTTTCCCCGTCACATTTGAGGGCATAATTCAATTCATATGGCTTCGAAAACGCAAAGGTGGTTTATGTAAAATAAAACTTAACTTAAAAATACAGCTTAATTACAACTATTACACTTAATAACTTAGATGAAAATATAGCACAAATCTGCCATACATTTATAATGAGAACTTTATAGGAATCTATAGTAAAATCTGTCCTTGCCCATCTTTCAGCGCGCTGTCATGAAAACACATCAGCGGGAGCTCGCTTGCGCTCTCTCTCTCTCTCTCTGTCTAACGCATAACTTAGCATCCTATTGTGCTGATACAAGTTGTAATGTTACGTCTGATATGTATCTCAGTTATCTGATTTATCATAGGATGTGTCATAGAATTAGCTTCCGTTTATTGGTATACTCTTCACCTAAGGCAGATATTTCTTGCTCCTTTATTAATAACATTGCTTCATCATAATCATAATCTAACCTGTCCTAATCATGTGTTCATGTTTTCATAGACAGATTTTCATGTCAGATTTTTATTTTTATTTTTTCGTTTTCATAACAATCTTCAGATTTTTTCATTATATAGGCCTACATTATGGCCATGCCCCGCCCCCCCGCATTAAGCCCCACCCCCGATTAATCGATTAATCGTTTTTGAAACCTATAGATGATCGAAATGAGAAATTTCCCAAAATGCCCATCCCTAGTAAGTATTACAGGGGAAAATTCCAGCTACTGCAAATGCAGCCAATTATGTGTGCCTGTGATTCTTTTACCATTTTCCAGTTGTTTAAGAGCTTGCCATCCTCCATCAAACTTCCTTTAATTGTATCAATTAAAAGCAGTACCATTCCAGGCAGTCACTAAATGTCTGCACTATAAAATGACTTCTTTAAGAATGTCTTTCATCTTTTGTGGGTAAACATTAGGGGTGTAACGGTTCACAAAATTCACGGTTCGGTTCGATACGATACACTGATGTCACGGTTCGGTTCGGTTCGATACGTTTTAGATACAGCAAAATGTAAAAACATCTAAACTTTTCAGAATGCCGCAAGCGCACCGCGGGTCATGTGACAAGAACCAACCAATCAGCTTCATCCTTTCCCGTAACAACGTTGAGAGCTCAGCCAAGATGAAGGATCAGCTGATCATAGTTGTATATGGATTGCAATTTTGAAATAAATTTAGTAGCAGAGCTACTGCAAGCGATTTTTAGAGCTGCAAATCCATTTATCCTTCGCTGAAATTTCCGCGTCTCATGGAGAGAGCACGTCATTGTTGCTTAGCAAAGACAGACGCCTCATGAGCGCTTCTGCCCGAGCGCTTTGGAAAGGAAACCACTCTCTTGCCATCACCATTATAGCTTAAAGGGAATCCAAAGTGCACCCAAACACCAGACCTGTTGGTTATTGGAGGATCTTCTCATTTGTAGTCTGTTAAACGCATTGGCTATTTTGCAACGAGCCTTCAGCGCGTGCTGAGTGAGCGAGCGCCTGCTGAGTAGCCTAACATAAACATATAAGATGGTGTTTTTTTCTTCTTCGGGAGTGTCAGGGGCGTTGCCTGTTACGTTGTTTGGGTTATTGGGCTACCTTGTTGAACGCATATCATTATATTTCTCTCTCTCTCTCTTTTTTTTTTTTTTCAAATATAATTAAATACTCCAACGAACCGTTCGGTATACATAATGCGTACCGCGTACCGAACCGAAAGCGTCGTACCGAACGGTTCAATACGAATACGCGTATCGTTACACCCCTAGTAAACATAATTTCCAAATACATTAACAACCTTCAGATCTAACATACTCATTGCGATCCATATCGTTTTAATGCTTTGTAAAAGAAAAATAAATCTATTTTGTCATTACATAAAACACTGCATTTGATTTTCTTGATGTTTGGAGGACAATAAAAGAGGACAGTGTATCGATGGAAGCCTTCTGGAAAGATTCTGGCTTACATCAGTACTCGCTCACACCTAGACATGCTTATTTAACAAAGCCACATTCACCAGACCAGAGAACACACAGATGACCTTTTCACAGGCAAATTTTATACACTAAAAATTCTACAAATAGGTGTACACTCTTTAGAAAACTATGAAATCAAACCTGCAGATGATAATCTAAAAATCTAAAAAAGGTCACTGAATTTAAAAATATACCTGGAAAAGCAATTTGCTTCTCTACCTCAAGAACCCAAGTGCTTTGAAAGCCATTAAGCCCACACAACATACACGCCCATTTGCACTCACACACAATGAAACAACCACACTAGAAGCTTCTCCTCCTTGCATTTAAAGAGGTTAAATCAAAAGTGGTCAAACAGACAGACAGCTGTCTCTCAGCTTAAAGATCAGTCAGGGTCAGACAGGCAGTAATCCCAATGAAAGTGTCTGATCTCAGCTAACAGGCTTTCACTCTCAGCAAGGAACCTCAATCAAAGAATCAGAAAGAGTTTGTGTTCGGAGCCAAAACGCCTAATTGGTCATATACCAACTTCTTATTTGACCAAGGCTAAAATAAAAACCTAAAATACATCAAATGATGAAAAACGGTTTTTGTACTCAAATCTCAAATCAACAAGAGCACAACAGGTAGGACATGTGTGACAGAAACAGACCCATTATTAATCTTCATTTAAATTGTCCTGAAAGACATATTGAAAAAACAAGTCAAGCAGAACGACAGCATGGCTTTGCAAAAATTACATTTCAGAACACAACGGTGCAACATATCTGATTAATTCAATTTCACAGAAATCAAACATGACATTTCATCTGAAATATTCAACAACTGTAGCCAAGAGCCCTAAAAAGCAGTTAATTTATTTTGCAGGCCTGGAAACTTGGTGGCTTCAGCTTGGGTGGGTTTCCCATCATCATAATGCTGATCATTTAACCAGTAAAGAAAGTGGGACAGATGTGTAAGGCTAGAATATACTCAGGTGACAAACTAACATTCTGAGGGAAACTTTGTTTATTCAGGATGCACAAGAAGAAATATTACCTTTACCCTCCAAAACCAACATACAGTTCATCTAAAGATTTCCAATGTGCCAGGAGGCTCTAGAGAATCCCCTCTTATGCTAAGGTAAATGTCAAATTGTAAACACTATAAAGAAATAAGTGAAATGTCAAAGTTCTGATTTTAAAAAGGGGGAACATGTGTCTGTGAGGATGAACAAAGGACATTTCAAAAATGTGTTTGCATTTGTGTCAGATGAGCACACCACAGAAGAACAGTAAATCTGAGGATTACAGAACACCTAGAGCTGCATAAATGCATCACTTTATACAAAATGAAAAAGGAATGGAAAAGAGAGAGAAAAAGAGAGAGGGCTATAAAAGTACTGAGAGAGCAAAAAACAACAACAACAAAAACTTCCTTTCTGACACTAGAACACAGAATGGAAAGGGATGAGAGAACGACACTGAGAAATGATGGCCTTGTGATGTGGCCATGAAGTAAACAATAATCCATTAAGACACTTAACAGCTGGCTGCCATAAAGCATTTTTTCAGAGGAAGATCTACAGTAGCAGAAATCATACACAGCAGCTTTATACTGGCATCACACAGACTTTACCGTATATGCAAAAGGCTTAAAACAGGCAAACCTGAGAAGCAGATTTCAGCATAAAGGAATTAAAAACTAGGTTAAACTACCACTGCATGGTAAAATATTATTCACAACAGAACAAACTACACTTCAATTGTTACTGTTTGCCAAGTACCAAAAAAAACACCGCTTATTATATCGAGAGGCAGTCTCCAGGGAAACGATGTGCTTTGCAGTCAATTACAGACGTTTTTTCCTCTGCATCTCGATATCTTGGTCTCCTTAATTAAAGCTCTCTTTAATGTACACTGGTTTGAGCAAAATGTTGTTGCTTATAAAGCCCTTACTTATTGTCAAGCACATGCACTGCAAATAAACGCATCAATATTTGCATAGTTGCCATTTTCTTCTTTTGTTCTAACTTCTAAAGTTATCAATTGTTTTCCAGAATGTGTCCAAAACATTTCTTAATTGATCTTTATTCTTAAAATTGTGCTAAAAACATATCCAAACATATTATTTGTTCATAGCCTGCCCTGTCTTTGATGATAAATGATCCTTAAACTTCTGCATACAGTTTTGTACAGGAGAAACCCAGCAAAACATTTCTAAGGATTAAATAAATAATAAATGTGCTAATAAACACACAATTACAGCAGTATATGATTTGTATGTGATGTCTATGAGATTCTGCCTATTTCCATAACAATACAAGGTGCTTTCATGAGAAATGCTAAGTAGGTGTAGCGATCAGCTTGATATAAAAGGCTACAAATAGCACATTTTAGCAACATTATATGACCAAAACCCACATTAGAAAGAAAGCCAAAGAAAAACTATAAGTATGGTAACACAGATTGAATCTTAAAAGGGACATAACTTAGAATTCGGGGTGCACCGATCAAGATAGGTCGATCATTATGCGCATCTCGTCAGTAAAGCCAGTTCTCTAATCAGCGGTAAATTCCCTCAGGTGCGTGATTTCACATAGAGCCGCTGTTACTACACAGAGCCATTGTTAACTGAGTAGATGCGCAAATCCAAGTTCATTTTCAGCGTTTATTTGCTGATTAGATGCGCATTAACGATCGGTCGATCTCGATTGCACCCCTACTTAGAATGCATGAAATGGCGTTAGAGCCCACTTTAACCTGTGTGTTTTGCCACAATACAAAGAAGTTTGAATAAATTGTTTCAGTGGTTTCTCTCAAAAAACATCCCATAACGATCACGTCAGGTCAGTGGGTGGAAAGTAGACAGTCTTCTGTGGTAGTTCGACCACATGCAAGTTCTTGAAAGTGGACAAGCTCAATGTTTAAGATCCCGTTTACACCTGTAACATCCCGTTTACAACATTCCCGGGTCGCCTTCTGTGCGAATTGAAACACTGAGATTGCATTGCCGGGTTCAGTTCCGGAATGCTGTGTGAAAGCGCTGTGTGAAAAAAAAAAAAAAAAAGAACAAATGCCATAAAGGCTGTGTCGTAGTGATGTCGCACCTTATCGCGTGACTCTTTTACCAGGTGTTTTGAAGGCAGATCAGCATTTGCGACAAAAAAATATGTGCAAACTGTAACGAGGCAGAGATCAGTTAGTTCCTCACTTTCCGCGCTGAAGCGGAGATCATTCACCAGCTTAAGTGAAAAAGTTAACATGCTTAGCATTTTCGACTCGAACATCACGTCACATTCTGGTGTCACGTGTCTTTAAGGGACCTTTACGGGTTGTGTGTGAACACATGCAGATATCCGGGTAATCACTGGCAGAGTGAAAGGGGCAAAATCTAGCGATCAGGGAACAACTGCCGGGACACATTACCCGTGTATTTTCTGGAATGGCAGTGTCAAAGGGGCTAATGTGAGACTGCTCAATATACTGGTGATTAAATCATCACAACCCTGAAGATTTTAATACCTAAATCCAAAACCCAATGCAATGACAAGGTCATGCAGTACATGCACAAAACGCAAGCTATTGGTTATGCACAGCAGGTATATTGCACTGAAACAGACTGTAGACTTCCTTTTAAAGCAAATAAATTAATTTCATATTCATGCACACTCACTGTGTCTAATCATAGCCCCAGAAGCAGAACGTAGAAGATTATCATGAAGGCTGTAATGAAACAGTTTGTTTGGATAAAGATGAGCACTAGATGGTTGATTTATCAGAACTACCAAAGTCCAAAAAGTTATTTGAATTACTAAATACATTGCACCACAGGCTAAATGTTAAGATTGCAACAAGAATACACCCTCATGCCGAGAAAATGGCACATAAAAATGTAATTGTGCATACTAATGATTATCTAGGGAAAACAAATCACTTTTTCCTGCACACAAGAGTCATTTACATATGTAGGAACAGATTACAATTTGCCTTAACGTTAAAGTGGGGTTGACTTGAATGCTAATGCCAGAGGAAGTGTGCGTGTGTGTGTCAAATGAGACAAGGATATTAAATTTTTTTACTTTTCCAGTCTGTTCAAATTAGCTTTTTCTCTCGTGCGCTGGCAGTCGATAATGCATAATGTTTCTCAATGAGATAAAGTGCCTAAATTTGGTTCCTACACAGCTGCTTTACTTCTTGCTTTCCTTATTTCTGGAGGAACTAAATCTCGTTGACAACATAAAACGGAGTGACAAAGATCTTGTACTATACATGAATAAATTTCCTCAATTTAGAGTATAATCTAATCGTAAAGAGCTGGAACGGACTTCTTGCATCTATCTGGAAGCTTTATAAAACCATCTCTGAATTTGGCAATGTTTTAATGGCTTTCAGCTCGGGCTAATCCTGGACCAGAGATGAGGTTGTTTTAATGGGCTAATCTGAGTAGTACAAGTAAAGTGCCAATATTTGATTTTCTGCTCGAGCTGACTCTTAAGGAGACTGATAACAAACTTTATTTTTCCAGTTAACATGAGTGTGTGAGAGAGAGAGACAGAAAGCGACAACAGTACTGGCACATATGACGTTTCTGAGTATAAGACCTGCTACAGTAAATCCCAGTAGACATGATTCCTGCATAGTGAAGTCTCTTTCACACACACACTGACAAACACTCTGTGACTGCACCAAGACTGCATACACCACACAGACATACCAATGTCAAGCTTGCAGGCATACACACACACACCTACACACTCTGTCTTTAAGGCAAAAATAATCTCACACTGGAGCCTGACCACTCTCTCCCACACAAAACACAAACACATAAGCCTATACACCATGCTTTAATAGCTGCATACTTTCAGAGAATATGTTTTCTCCTACCAATTTAGATTAAAGAACAGCTGTGTTTTTGGATTAAGAAAAACTGCTGCATGACGGTCTACTTTTTCAAGTGAATAAATGCTTAAACATGCTGATTATCTCAGATAAAATACAAGAGCACCGCACACAAACTCTGTCCTCGAAAGACGGCAAGGACACAAAGGATCATGTTAACCCAGTCTAGCAGTACCTAAACAGGAAGGACAGGATCTAAATTCCAAGCAATTCTGACAGACGTCATCGGTGTGTTTATGACAGGACACAGTGGAGTCAGATAACTGGTACACATTACTAGTAATACTACCATTGCTTGGCTTAGATTAAATTATGTCAGGTTACCCATTGAGTTTACATTACTATTCAAAAACTTTTTTTAGGCATTATTTTAATATAAAGTTCAAAAGAACAGCATTTATTTGAAATAGTAAAGAAAATTTACTTTAGATTAAATTAATGCATCCTAGTTGAAGAAAAGTAATTTATCATAAAGTATCATAAATTCAGCTAAATTTTGGAGTACCGGAACTCATTATTGGTCAACATCATTACAGATGGATCAAACTAATGTCTCTGTTCCAATATGTCAGCTATGTTATTAAAGCATAATATTGTTCTATTTTTATACCAATAGGGACATCATTAAAAATAAACACTTTCTGCTGTTTACAGGCAAAAATTAAGATTCTGTCCTTATTTACTCATCCATATGGTGTTTCAAGTCGCACAAAAAATGTTTTTTTTTCTTTTCTTTTTTCTCCATACTGTCAGTTTGTGGTCAATATACAATTTTTTTGGGGGGGGGTGAACAATCTCACTTTTGGCTGTATATCCTTTTAAGTCCACTTCACAGTGCGATATTAGGAGATTGGAACGTACCACAAGATTTCATCAATCATAGTAGCAAAAGATCTAATTGAGATGAGACATTTCTGTCTGAATCACAGATGGGAGTTTATTAGTTCTGTGTGTGTATTAAGACTCATTATGGGATATACTGTGAGATATTTATTACTGAGGGGTGAGCCAAGGTATACAATGATGGATGCACCGCAGGTCCTCCTTATCACTGCTGCAAAAACAAGGAGGAGCTGATGTGTGATGGATGGAGAGACGCAGAAGGAGAGGTTTCGTGACCTTGTGTTTATGGAAGCTTTTTTAGAACAGTGGAAGGAGAGAAGTGTAAATCCCAGCCCACGACTGCCTCGCTATGATCTGAGCTTAACAGTGATTCACACATGCCTAAAAAAATAAAAATAAATGCCATCCATTACATACTTGACCCTCGACCTTGCCAAATCCCTCTGAAATACGATTCCATTCTCTTCCATTATCCCTTTTGATTTCTTGTTTCATGTGTCTCTTGGTCTCGCATAATATACTTACAATTATCACCCTTTCTTCCCTCCATCCTCAAAATCATACGCTCATCCGTGACTTTAACCTCTGCTCCGGCATCTCCGCTTATTTCAGCATGTGTATGTGATGATCCATGCATGCATAACAAGACCACAAATGAAACTAGTGACCCAAAAAAAAAAAAAAAAAAAAACACCTTACAATTTTGGTTATTTATCATTATCCCCAGGTCTAAGGGAAAGTGATCAGCCCGCAGTAATGGCCCACTTACTCTCCACATTGAAAAAGAAGGCAATGAAATCAGCTATGAGAGAGAGTGAGCAAGGGCTTGGCACATGGGATCAGAGTGTTGAAACGCAACAGGAGTAGGTGTTGCCTGCCATCTCAGATACGAGTCTTGCATCCTAAAATATTTATGAAGCAGAGGCCTGAATATTCATATGGGTAGCGTGTCCTTTCTGTTAGATGGAGGGCATACAGCGTCCACACGCCAACAGAGGTGCTTGGAGTGTGATTTTACTCTGAAGCTCAGTGTCTTATTCAGAAGGACAGCACCAGGGGGAATGTTGTGTTGAGAGAAGGAGAAACGCACTACAAAACGCAGGGCTTTGAGTCGCAGGTGAGGCTGCAGTCAATATCAGAGTTTCATTTTGAGAGGCTCTGCTGGTTGGATTAGACAGCTCAGCTGAAGAGCAGAGTAGAGAGGGTGGCCTGAGGCCATAACTCAGCAGCTCGTCTCCCCTTAGATTACACAAAGACAAATCTCAGGGTATCTCAAATAAATATCTCACTGCCTCATAGCATGCCTTCAAGCCATACCTGCTCAACTTCGTTTCCTCTCTGTGGGTGCCCACTCTCACTAAACACATCAAACAGATTCCATTCAATCTAAAAGAATACTAATTAGGAAGAAATTATTTATTGAGAGCAGTAAGTACAATAGGATTATAAAAAGAGTACCTTTTTATATTAATAGGAAGATAATTATCATAGTATAATACTATTTTTTTTTAGAATAATTAATTATAGTAACAAGTACATTAGCAAGCACAATAATAAAATAGTACAGTTAAAAGAAAATAGAAATTCCCCTATAAATGTGCAAGTTTATTTGTCTTATTTCGGTCAAATCCACTGAAATACAATAATTAAAAATTTAGTAGAGAGATATCTCAGTGGCTGGTAAGAAATGGTTTAATTTATTAACTGTAAATGTTCATTTATTAATAAACCATGTGTAAAATGAACTAGTGCTGCAAAGTCACACTGTTTGTTTACATCTCGCGTAATGGCATACTGGGAATGAAGAAAGTTGCATTCTATCACAAAAACAGACCACTGTCATCAAAAGTATAGGAATACTTTAAACAGAGGACAAATAAAATGGCCCTTTGTTCCCTTTGCAAAACCAACAAGGTGTACCACGGCAGCACAACTGCGATGCGCTAGCACTTCAGAGGAAAACATCTTGGCGCTCTCCGGTGTTACGGTTTAACTGGTTACAGTGTGATCTGGTGACCAACTTCCTGGTTCAGGTCTGATATTCTTCCGCTTGCGGCATTCTGAAAAGTTGAGATGTTTTTAACTCGATGCGGTGCGGACGCGCCTGGAAATAACGAACACGTCGCACCGTCACTTCCATTATGAGCGCGCATATCGCGCGCCTACATTGGAAATAACGAACTTGAGAGTGCAAAAGACGTGATATGTGAACGGCCCCTTAAAAGACAGTGCACTGCGAGACAACAGTCACAGACCACCGAGCTACCCCGAATCAGCTCCAGATCTTTGGAAACCATGCTAAACCATAGCAGAACCCTGACTACATTTTATGGTTTGTGATGCTAAAGAACATTTCATGACGTCTCAGACAACTGTAAATGTATGGCTACTGTGGTTTAATTATAAACGCTATCATAAACTCATATTTACCATATTAAAATAATTTTCTTTGCCTCTTTATTATTTTATACTGTAAAAACTTCAACCACATTGGTTGAAAATGAATAGAGGTTGAAATATTATATTAGAAGTTGTACTTATATATTTTTTGTAAAGTTATCCAAAGGATTCACTAGCTAATTAAAAAAAAGAACATTAGATTAATTATTTATTGTAATAAAAATAATTGTTAGATTAGTCGACAGAAAAAATAATCGTTAGTTGCAGCTCTAAAATGAACAATGCTCTGCTGAAACCTGCCTTACAGAAACATCTACCCTGCTTTCTGAGATCTCAGAGCACGTTTCCAAAAAATTGTGACATTCAGTAATTGAAAAATATATAGAAAAAATAATAAATTTAAATATAAATTTAGAAAAAAAATAACCCCCCCCCCCCCTATCAAAAACAGACAAACCAAGATTTCACTATTAGCTGAATTCTCTACTACAATCACGTCCTAAGGACTCATGTGTGCTGCAGGGCTCCTAGCAACGGTCTCCAGGCAGGGTCTCCAGAGTAGTTCAGTTTCTCAGGTAACTACAGCACAGGTATACTCAAGGAGATTTTCAGAGCAGTACATTGACCTTAAACAGGGTTAAAACAAGACACTACACTCGGTCGCTTATGAATGGGAAGGTCCTGTAGGGTTCTCAATGGCTTTTGAAGACAAGTGGGAGTCAAAATTTAGAAAGGAGAGCCAGATAACATTGAGATGTTGAGTGCATATAACAACATGGGCCAGACATGAATGAGTGAGCTCATACACAAGCACAGGAGCAAAATAAAAGTGCTGACTGACCAGGGGTGTCTGGCGGCATCTGGCTAATGTCTAAGTGAAGGGACAAGCCTGTCAGAGCCTGTGGACGGTATTATTGGAAATAATGGACACTAGGGACTACAGGACAGAACAGCCACAAACCGTGATTTGGTATTAGGGAAGGGACATTCTCATTCTAGACAACGTCTCATTGAAAAAAAAATCATGCAGGATGAATCATCAATATTTTAATCCATTATCACAGAAGAAAAATACTGTACATTTTAATTATGTATAATTATATACCTACTCTTACAGGAAAAATAGGTTGGATACAGAGAACTATTCAAGTTTTTTTTTACACTAATAAGGATCCAGGCGGTTACTAAAATTACTTATAAGCCATAGATAGAATATGATATCAAATTATATATTATAAAAAATGACATCTGTAATATTACACGTCTTCAGATCCCTTTATGAATAATCAGTGTTGTGACAGAATGACACCATGAATGAGAAATATCAAAAACAATATCCCTGTCTACTGAGAAGGACATGGAGCACACAAATGTCAAACTTGACAATCTTTTGTGATGGCAATGAGTCTGACAGGTTAACACCATGGAGGAATAAATGTCACACACAAGCCTTCTAAAACATACCTGAATGTCTTCCATGGAAATAGGAAAATGCATTATGTTTTATAGCTCAGATTAAACACCACAACCAATCTTAAAAACATTCTAGATTTGAATTAAAAACAAAAGCAGAGTGTGTGTGTGTGTGTGTGTGTACACAGCTTGATATTGTTAAACTCCAGTTAATCAGTAACCAGTGGCACGGAAAGTCATTGACCTATCCATGCCACTTTCTCACTTCTATTTTTTCCTTGTGCTGGTCTGTATGCTACGCAATCTGAATCTCTAAACAACACCGGTAACCTTCGACCAAAACTGCACAAACAGTATCAGTTCTTACTCAGAAATAAAAAATAAACAGGGGGAATGGGTGGTGTCTGTGTTAACAGTTTCTTGTGTTATCATTATCCTCATTCCCTTCCTCTCATGAACCAACAGAGTGTTGGTCAACAACCAGAAGTGCCAAACTACTAAACATCATGTGCCTCTCATAGAAAATCAATGATAACTAGTAAGACTAAACCTAGTGTGGTTTGTTTGTCTTCTCAACCAAGGGGATCAGTCAATATCAGGTCTTATATGTAGACTTTATAAGCAGCAACCTCAGTTTCAGACATCTAGAGGAGTCTTCTTGAGAAGGGGGGTGCAAGTGGAGCTTGCATTGCCAGATGGCAGCATGTAAGAAGCCCCTCTTGATGGCTTTAAGACGGTTAATCTGTTGTGCACTGCCAACTAACAACAATATTCAAGAAACGTATTCTAGAAAATTAATAATGTGACCTTTAAACGTGTTCAAACAACACATCTTGTTCAACAGCAGCATAAAACAGCATAAAACAAGACTTTATAAACATCATGAAAATAAACCGCTATTCAAGCTGCGCTTCGCGGACTGTTAACAAAGACACGGATTAAAATAAGAATACAAATTTAACTCCCCAAACGTGTACGTTACGTATAACACAAACAACGTTATTTGAGTCGTATATAAAGTACCGTTACACTAGAATCATATTTATTGTGTAATGTTAAATGAAACATAGTGTTCCTACTCTGGTTGATATATATTACGTTATATGCCGTTATTTTATAAATAATCATAAATTAATTAAAAGTAAATTAATTTAAAGCTATTAAGGTATTTATTAACATTTTTGTTCTATAAACTGGTAATATAATTAATTTAGTTGTTTCTAATAAATATCGCCGTAGTAAGATTTTATAATCTAACGTAACTTACATTTTGAAATTAGTGACCTTTTTTTTACTGACCAAAACTAACGTAAGTTACTCTACTCTCGCCAATTTGGTGTACAATTGAAACTATGAAATGGCAATATTATGAAATTCTAATATAACACAAATCTAAAAAGTGAATGAAAACAAAACAAACAAACAAAAGTAATTAAAAACTAAAATAAACTTCTGAGGGAAGGTTAGCGCGCGAGCAAACATAACTTAGCCCGCAGCCCTCCAGAGGAAAAAAAGACAAATTCAAACTTACCTGCGAGGAGAATAACATTGGTTAAACACAGGCAGAAGATACTGAAATCCATTGATCTGCTTTTTAGCCACAATCTAGTTACACGTGTGGGCATAAAAACAACTTTTCCCTCCGACTTGTAATGTTTAACGGTCACTCTTCTTTCGCCAGTCTCCCGTAGCATCAGAAGTCCACTAGCTCGCTCGCTTGCGCAGGTGGATTGTGGCTGGAATCTGCTCACGTGATTTCCGGAGCTATCAGCCGGTGAACTTTTGAGGGGTTTTCACGCCCTCTTGCGTACACATGCTCCAAAGGCGGCAGAGTTTTGAGTTTTACCTACCATCGACGCTTTTTTAATAAATAATTTAGAAGCAATGATCACTTTAAAGCAAAATCTAATCTTAACCTCTGATTTTTCCACGCTAATGCTAGAGAGTCCTTAACACCATTTATTCTAGCATTCATCTTTAAACAGTCATTTGAGAATCTCAATTGCGCCTCTTTTAAATGACTTTGGAGTAATTATTTCGATGCTTTTCCACCTTCATAAGCCCAGATCTGGCAAAGCCCCTGCTTAGCTTTTAATAAGGGCCTAAATCAGGCATCATGCACACACTCAGCATAACCACATGAGGATATGACATAAGATATAGTGTACACGTACTCAGGACAGACATTTCCACATAGTTTTAGGATTTATTTCCATATAAAATGATTTTATGATTATTATTATTCATTTTAAAAAGTAATCAATAGCTATTAATAACTCTTACTAAAATACTCCATATAGAAAAATGAGGGAAATGCATTTAGCTGTATTTTTATTTATTTATTGCAAACTAGACCAAAAAAAAACAAACATATGAACAGTATTTATAGAGAAGCTTTTGACACTGTAGCAAAGAGAGGCACTCAAGAACAGACAGAAACCAACTGACTCCTATCATACAACTGGAGTCGCTGTCTGTTGAATATCTTGTCATAGACACTTCCTTTTGAAGTTATAATTCATAAACTTCTGAACCATCACAGTTGACAACACAACATCAGTGAACAAACAATACAAGAATGCAGCACTGTTTTGCGTTTATAGTTATAAAAAAAGATGGAAGATCAAATTGAGAAGTCCAAATGGTAAAACCAAAATTGGACAGATCGTGAACTACAACATTGTTTAACAGAGTTTCAAAGCTCTAGCGTGCCGAGAATCCAGATAATATGGATCCATCGGCAAAGCTGATGTAGTTTAAAAATCGAGCAGAACCATTTTTCCTTGCATGACTTTAAGTATGAAGCAGCATCAGTGCAAGATATGGAACAATTAAATACCTCTTTCTAATACAGCCTATAGTTTTGATCATAATGAATTAATCTCCCTGCAAGCATGCCATCATACTTGCTTATTCAGAATTTGGCTACATCAAGCATTTGAAAAATACAATAACAGGATGCGGTCTAATTTATTAATATTTTTTGTTTTGATTAGGTTGCTAAATACTGGTCTAAGAGGAACAAAGAAAATAATATTAGTGAGATTGACAAACTGTAGTGATGGATAAATTTAATATTACTTGGCTCTATTCCCACAGCTAATGTATATTGTTTAATTATATCATAAATTCTGTTTATATATTTTTATACTTCCAGACCCCCCCCCCCCCCATTCTCCCAGATCCATAACCTCTTCAAAGAATGGCTCGATGATCATATTTATTTTCCCAAATTGTTTACAGTCCTCGTTTAGAAGGAGGCACGAGGTGATCAGGAAGATCAGTAGGTAACTCATGACCTTCCAGTTTGACCTTGATGAGGTGGTTAGCGAGGGCAAACTCTTCGTCGTCCAGGTACCCATCCTTATCTACATCAGCAAGCTTCCAGATCTTTCCTAGAACATTGTTGGGCAGCTTGGATTTGACCATCTCCTTCTTGGCCATGGCACCAGAGACCTTCCCGTTGACAGGTGACAAGGTGTAGAAGATCTCGTCGTAAGTTGGCTTGTCTTTCGCCACGATCCACTCCAGCTCGTCAATGCCTTCACTAGCCCCCTCTCCATAGCCATGCCCGAAGGGTCCATTCATGGTGCCTTCAAAAGCACCACCCTGGACCGCCTGGCTGGGCATGGCAGCCTCCTCCTGCCGAACAAGGGTCATGAGTTTGGCAATATCATTGGCCAGCATATCCTCCACTGTTTCCAAGAGCTTGGGCTTCAGTCCCTGAAACTTAGTGAAATCTTGACCAGCGAGGATTTCCTAATGAGGACAAAAAAAAAAAAAAAAAAAGTTATGATAATATTTTTTAAACGAATTTTTTTTTTAAGAACTTAAATAAAACCAAAAATCACCACATAAAATGAGGGGCTATGTTGCTATAAAATATTTACCACTCTTAAACTTTAAGATTATATTCTAGTATGGTATTAAACTTTGAAAAGTCTAACAATATTTAATTATTAAAATCATTTTCTGGGAGAGATGGGACTATTTCCATACCTGCATTTTACTGAGTTTAGGGAAATCACCAGGGGAGATCTGATGTTCTTTTTCAATCCTTGTATAAATCTCACCCAGGTTAGCAATGAGCTCCTTTTTCTTATTCTCTTTCCCAAAAACATTTGGCATTTCTTTCTTCAAAGCACTGATGATGTAGGCATGAACCTAGAGATAGAGAAAACTGCTTTGTCATAACATATTATTTAAAATAAATCTGCACCATATGGATACTGTATATGAGCAATTTAGCAATCTGTATTGTAATCTGCTGTAAACTGCAGGGACTTGAATGATAATAATAAGTTATTACGCAGAAAAAACAATGGTAACATTCATAATAAGAATACATTTTTCTTGAGCACCAAATCAGCATATAAGAATGAATTTTTAAAGGATCATGTGACACTGAAGACTGGAGTAATGAAGCTGAAAATTCACCTTTGATCATCACAGGAATAAATTACATTTTAAAAAGATAAAAAGATCTAACAAAAAGATCTTTTAAATTGTAAAAACCTAAAAAAAAATCTATATAAATCTATAAAATTTTAATTTAAAAAAGATAACGTCTGGGGTGATTACAATTTTATAAATACAATTTTATAGATCACATGAGGGCAGCATACACCAGATTACTTATCGAATATAAAATGTTAAGTATGTGTCCAGACAACACCCCCTACCTACATCATTACTGTAAAACTAAGTATAAAAAGGTTTCATTTCTTACTTTGGCTAGACGGGCTCGTTTGATTAGGTCATTCAGCTTACGCAGCGCTGCATTTCGTGGAAGTCCCTGGATATCACGGAAAAGGTCTTGTTCCTCTGCCTCAAACAGTTTCCTGTTATCTGGAACCAGGAGAGGCTGAGCCCAGAAAGAGCCAATGTAGACTCTGATGACCTCTGGGGTGTTGACAATTTTACCAAGTGACCACATGAGGGCACCATAAACCCTCATTAGCTGTTGGGTACCGATCTGATCGGCTTTGTTGAGCACCACCCGCATCTTGTCCTCATGGTTTTTCAGAGCTCGGATCACCTCGGAGAACTCATCGGAGATGTCCAACTTGTGTGCGTCAAAGAGAAGAATGATGCGGTCCACGCGTTCAGCAAACCACTCGAGCACAGCAGCAAAGTCATAACCTGAAACATAAGAGATAAGAGGGGTTTTTTTCCACATTAATGCACTTATCAAATGGTTTTTCAGTTTATTTACAGTAAAAGGAACTTGTTTGAGTATGTGAGCCTCTCTGATAAAGCCCATCCAACAGTCCTCTTTCTAGGGTAGTACATCAGTCAACAGATATGTAACCTTAGAACTTCCTCATTTGGCCCACATTACTCCACACAAACTTGACACAAATAAACTCACACAATACAACATAAAATTTGGTTTTCCTGTCAAAGGAAACCCTTGACGTAACAGAACCTATCTCCTTCTCTTCAGTCCTCTTGCATGACAAGGCAACTGGCACAGCTGGCCTTTCACATGAGAAAAAAAACAGAAAAAAAGAATTCCCGTGAGGTACCGTCTAGATCACTACAGCCAAACTGACATCACATCCACTAACGCTGACAAACAGGAAAGAGAATAATTTGTCCCACAGACACTCCTTCCTCTCCCCATGTTTGGATATTTTCTTGCATAATGGTTAAAAGGATCACAGGGAACAATGGAAATCCGCATCGAATGTTTTGACAGTAGTTAAGGAGATGACGATGTGTCAAAAATACATTTTAAGATGCTGGAATAGGAAATTCATGTGGTAATGGAAAGTGTGTGTACTCCAAAAATGCTGTTATTTCTCTTAGGTATTTTGATGTCTTTAAGCCACCAAACGCACAAGCTGCATGCACATTTTACAAACAAGGGCCAGCATAAATATTGCTAGACTCCACAAATACAGCTCACTTGCCAAAAAAGCTGCTTAGGAGATCTTGAGGGCAAAGGTTTCATCTTCAGAGATTTCTCTATTTGCAATAATACATATTATAAAGACAGGATTTCCGGCCCAAGTCTCTTGCTTACCTAGACAGAAGTTACCAATTTATGTTTGGATTGTGTAGAGCGTGTGTGGAAGGCAGGAAAGCTGAATCCCAGCTCACAACAGTTGTGTCAGCGTCAGCAGGATGTGAAATCTGGATCTGAATCCAACATGGGCATGACTTCACAGATTCAGTGCTGTCCTTTATCGACTGTTATCCATCACAACACTGATGGCAATACTGATGAAGCAGGCCAACTGAATTATAATACATGATGTTATAATCCATAATATAATATTTAATCTGCCCTTAAATAATTTAACAGGACAAAAATTTATTTAACAAAATGAAAGAAAAGCAAATACACTGTACTTATTATTACAAGACCTGAACTTATTTGGTGTATCTTCCTAAAAATGCACTTTTCTTTTCCCCAGCAGTTCTGAATTTGCTGTGTAGGCATATAAACAAAAGAATGTTTATTTAAAGCTTATTTATGCATATAAATCAGTATTCTTCACAACTGGATCTATTTTCTTTGGGAGTTTCTAAGTGATAAAGTTGTCTAAACTATACTCAGAGCAGACACAAATAATAATTGTGTGTGCGTGTTTGTGTGTGTGTGTGTGTGTGGTGTGTGTTGTGTGTGTGTGTATGCATATAAATACACACACCACACACACACACACACACACACACACATATATAATTATGTCGAGTAAAAGACTGTGACAGTGGAGGTAGCTTCATACAAATGGGATATGGCGATAATTCTATGCTTGTTTTCCTTCTAATACTTTCCAAAAAACATATCCTTGTGTAAACTATGGGATATCCTTGTTTGGCCTAAGCAGGCCACAGTAAATTGTATTTTTTTCCAGCACTAAAATCTGTGCCAAGTGGGCACACAAATGCTGCAAATAATAAAAGAATAATTAAATCACCATAATTGCTAATATCAGGACAATTTTATCAAAACTAATTTAATTCTTCCTTTGCTGATGCACAAATACGGTTACAAAAAGTTGCATCATTCATTTATTCAATTCATGAACAAGCAAACTAAAGCAAATTAATGAACAAACAACAGAGCACAGATGAATGAATGAAAGACAGACCTAAATGACTAACCGTCCCATGTAAGAAACTCTGCTCAGATAACGGTTTGAAAAAAAAAAACAGAAATCACACCAGCTATCTACAAACATGTCGGTTTTGTGTTCATATTATGTATGGTTAAAACAAGGCTGTGACTTAAAGTTTACAGCCAACACAAAGATTGTACCAACAACCATAGATATATATTTGGGTTCATTCTGCTTTAAAAGGTTGGACCAAATGTAAAAAAAAGAAAAAAGAAAAATTGGCTTAATATGGAGAGCTCTCATTTATAACAATCTTTAGTATTGCCGCCACCTTGCTAAAATCAAATCTAGACATTGACCCACAATTCTCACACATTACACAAACACATCATGTGTCATGTGAAATATTGAAGCATTCATAGATCATTGAACAAGGTTTCAGTAAAGGTTAACAGTGGAATCTGTACCTCGAGACCCTAAAATCAACTTATAAAATAATGCCGATGAGGTTACATGTTTAGTAATGAGAGTCCCTGTTCTGTAGCATCTCTGCAAAAAGGTTTGCTCATAACATTCATTAATAAGAAGCAGCTGTTTGTGAAACAGTTGTGAAAGTTGCTTAGCAGACATCAGCAGTACAGCTGTTTCACACCAGATTAGTTAGTATAAACTGAAAGTTCCTTACAGCTCTGAGCCTCTGACATGGAAATTTCTTGTAGTTTCATCTTAACATTTACAACAACAATATTTAAATACCCCTCAAAAGTGTTTTTGTAATACATTACACAATAAATTTGACAGTACAGACTCCAGACTTAGGGCCACTGCACTGCTGGTGCCATAATTTCAGTTAACTATTAACCCAACAACGTCTTTGTGATAACTGATCTTAGTTTTTTTTTTTCTTCCTCAATCTTGATCCAGCATAGATATGATTACCTGAATTTGACAAAGTCTTTAAACCACTGATCTCCACATGGGAGGAGGCCTGAGTTGTATGCATTCATTTGTGCTTGGAAGAAAAT
>NC_039277.1:8865118-8895468 GCF_003368295.1 Carassius auratus | reverse complement strand
TTTTCAGTATCATCACACCAACACAGGAATCAATAGGAGTGCAGAAAAGTGTTTTATGAGATAGAGACACGCACAGGAGGTATATCAGATAGGGACAGGAGACACACGCGTTATGACACACAGAGGCTATCGTTCACATCCAAAGCAAGAGATTTGCAACTACAGCAGTGTGGGGTTATATTTTAAAGGTACATTTTTGATGTTTGATTATCCTATGCCAATCTGGTTGAATATACATTTTTATAAGGAGTTTGAACAATGGCAGAAGTGGGGAGTTTTCGGAAAACCTGTGTGAAAAAGAGTCTTTATTTTTACAATTCCCTTTTGTGCCACAAATAGAGCAGAAACTAACTATGCACACTAATTACAGCTAATGCCTCAAACTAGCCATAAAAATAAGGATGACAACATGCACCACCATACGGAGAGTAACAGGAAGCGTGATTCTACCTGGCATGATGACAAATGAGCCCTGGGGTTCCATGGCAACCAGACAGGCGCTAAGGATGCTGGGAGTGTCAGCTGCTGAGATTCCGCACAGCCTACAGTTCTCCTTCAGCCTCCGAGACACTGACTGCAGATTTCGTCTGCTCAGTAAAATACTCCAGTCTGAGATAAGAAAAAAAAAAAAGGAACAAAATAAATTCAGTGTGTCCGCTGGATGGGCATTCCAGGACACTGATCGGTCAGTTGGCTAAAAGTATGCCACTTAATGAATTTCATTAATTTTCCCTTAATATTATAAATAACATTTATGTAGCAATCATTTTATAAAAGCAATTCTAAACTTGTTAAAGCTCTATTGTGAGTATTGCAAGGTTAAAGGCATTACCTCGCAACTCTCCATGCCCTATTCGTCCAAGCCGGCCAATCACCACTCTCCATGGCAATGATGTCATCTGAACCAAACCCAGACACCAATCCCAGAGCTTATGCAAGCCCAGCTTCCGGGCAGATCCCTTTTTCCTTCTTGCTCTGAGATAACAAAAAACGAAAATATTTAAAACCTCTAGTCACAAAATCTTCAAATGTTTTTTGGACATCCTTAATTAAAGTTATAACTAGCTAAATGTGTAAATTTGTATAACATTTAAAAGGTACAATCATTGAGATGAAAGTAAAAGTGTTACCAAACGTGTCAGGTCTTTCCACTTGTCATGGCTATGGTGGTGGATAAACAGTTTCCAAATATTAAAATTGTCTGATGTGTTGAGTGAATAATTAATTCTGCATAAATTATGCACCACCTGTAATGATGAAAGTTGAAAACTTTTGGCTAGTTCACCTGTTGGGTACGTCTATGCTGATGATACAGGTTTCCAGCAGCTCTCCGTACAGGTTCCGTACAGGTAGCCAACAGCCATCTTTTGATCATGTGACAGGCAATAGCCCACAAACAGGACGTTATACTTCTGAGATGCCTCTCCGAAGGTCTCACCCAGCTCCGTTTGGCTTGTCTTTTGTTGGAGCCAGGATGAAGGGTGGCGTGTAAAATCGCAGACACTCCGGTCTCTGTGGCAAGAAAGTCATATGTCTTAAAATAGAAAAATAGCGTCAGAACTTGTCACTTTTTCCATAAAAACAGCAAATATCAGGACAAGAGGACAAAAATGAAGGGCTAAGGTCAAACCATCAACCTCAGCCTAATGGTGACCATACCTGGGCATATCAACATAACCTTTTCCTCTCTTATGAAATCAATAATCCCCACACAGTAGTCACATTTCCTTTGTAAGGAAGTGGGGTGGGAGAAACAGTGCTAGTGAGCATAGTGAGAAAATTGGATTCTACAAATAGTTCTGTGAAGAAAGGAGAGCAAGTTGAGGCTTTCGGATTCCTCTGCCAAAACATGCAAGCTGGATCCCATTAGGGAGTCTCACGGAGCTGCCCAAGCAGATAATGGAAAGAGAACTGTTGGGTTGTGTGAGTTCCCCTTTGGTTTTGTTCCAGGACAGGGAGGTCAGTATAACAGTCTCCACACGTCACTGAGTTCTCATACAGCATTGAGAGCCATTAAAGAGCCTGAATGGGCTGCCAGGGCGGAAGCTCTATGGAGGAGCGTCAGAAGTATGGGCTCTTGGAGCCTCAAAAAAGGGTGTTCATTTTTACACTGTTGGCACTAGGGACTGGCACTTCAACATGGCAGAGCTTCAGCAATGCTAATGTTATTATTATTTTTTAATACTTAAATATACTTTGGAGACTGTCGAACTACCAATTTCTATACAAAGGCAACTGCTTTTGGAATTTGCCAACCAATCAATTTGCTGAACCCTCACTCACATCTGGGTTCCTGAGGGAAGTGTCGAGGGCGAGGCCGGGGCCGAAACCCGTCAGTGATTTCACATTGGTGGAGATTGGGAGAGGTCTTCTGCACTGGGTGAACACGGAGAAGGCCAGAGACTTGAGGTGCTGGGCGTAGAGGTACCTCTCTTCATTCTTCACAGGCTGGAGCAAGTTACTGACAGGGAACAATCTAAAACACCAAGTGAACAGTTGTAAAACAGTGATTTGTTTTACTATTGTCTTTACATCATGTCTGCTGCTCTTTCCTATAGGTGTCTATTTGAACCCAGAGGAAATTAAAGTCACAGTAAATCAGTGGCTCTCAACCTTTTGACTTCTAGGCCCCCCACTATTCACAACAATATTCACCCAAAACTCCTAGTTTCATATATTTTAACTGCAGGATTTCAGGAGTTTTGAGAGCTAAATGTTTTCCATGGTTATGACTCTCATTAACCAATGAATTTACCCGACTTTTCCAGTTGTTCATAATTTAATGGATAAGACTGGTTTTTATTTGTTTTGTACTTGCAATTCAAAACCCGAAAAATTAAAAAAATTTCCCATGGAATTTTAAATATTTAATTAATTACTTGATTAATGACTTTTAAAATTAGTATTTGTCATATCCAGGTTAAAGACAATGGGAACCTTGGATCTTCAAATAATTATTATTATTTATTTTTTTTAGCATATTTTAATGCTTGTTTTGTCTTATTTCCAAGTCATCTTGGGTCGAGCTAGTTAAGAACCACTGCACTAGACATTTTGCTGCATTGGCTTCCATTCATATGCATGTGAACATCACCCTGAAATGTTAAACTGACTTTTAAAGATGTGTCCACTGTAAAGGATGCAATGTATCAGCTGTTGTACCTACCTGTACAAACACAGAGTTGCGGACGTGAGCTGGAAGGTCCTGCAGCATCTCCAGGTAGCAGCGAAGGAGTCCCAGAGTCCACATGCTAGATTGTGACATCCCTGGCTCCGCCTCCTCATATGAGAAAGGGTCCACAATATAAATCATAATGGCAGGTGGGTAGGTGATGGCATGGGAATCTCCGTCTGTAGGAACTCCGACCTTTTCTCTCCCCATAGTGCTGATGAAAAAGGGGAAAGAAAAGGACTTTAATGTGCTTTTAACCCAAACCTGATGAGGCAGAGTATTTTAAAAATTTTACGCGTTACATCACATTTTGCCAACTTAAAATTATACATAATTAATACAGGAAAAGGCAACAAATACATTATGTACCTCTCTGGTGGTTCAGATGGCCCCTGAGTCTGGCTGCTGTCGGCTGAATTGTCTCCAGAGAGGCTTGAGTTCTGGGTGACAGCCTGCTGGCCCAAAGCCCCAGACTGGGAGCTGTTACCTTGGACTCCAATGCCTCCAAAGGGAGGGAACGAGCTGGGCTTGGCAGACTGGATGCTGCTGCCCTGAGGGCCTGAGGAGGAGGGGGTATTATTGGTGTTGCCTGGAAGGCCTGAGCCACTGTTGCTGGCAGCACTGTTGTTGTTGAGGGCGGAGCCTCCGGAGGCCATTGAGGTGTGGGAGTTGGATAAGGTGGAGCCTGAGGATTGCAAGGAAGATGACTGGGTGGAGGAAGGGACAGGGGTTGGCTGATTGAAGAGAGTGCTGTCCAATGGCTGTGTAGCGAGGTATGGCGCTAAAGAAAAAGGGAACAAGATGAAGATTAGTGAGACTCTTATACTCTTTGATATATTTCCATGACAGCAGGGACAACCGAGAAAGAGAGACATGGGTCTTACCGAGGTCATGTCTGCAGACTTGGGCAAACAGCTTCAGCTTGGCAAACGCATCACTGCTACCACCAGCTGCTTTCAGGAACCAATCACTGACTGGCTGCTCTGAGAGCTTATCGGCAGCAGCTCCACCCACCCTAACAATGCCATCAGCATGCACTTTGGAGATTGGTCGATGCTGACCAAGCTTACAAGACTGTTGGGCAGAAACAAAAAAAGACCAATCAGAAAGCAGCACAGAAAAGCCAGAAAATGTTTTTTTAAAAAGTGCAGGCGACATAAAATCATTAACTATCCATTTTGGTACATATCTGGAAAAAAAGTGTGCAGCATGTATTTACTGTATATATAACACCTTATTTTTTACTTACATTATCAAGGCTTCCAGTGTCAACCACTTCATTGATTTACATTTACACAGTTATTTTTGGCCGTACAACAACATTCAGTTATGCTGCTTGATGTTGGCATTTATCATAATTTTTTTTATTTATTGTTGTAATCATGAGCACACTGGTTTGCTGTTTGCTGCATTCTTCTAGTTATTTACCCTTATGGCTAATGAATAGGGAGTCTCTCCCATTCACAGGAAATAGCTTACTTCGGTGTTGAAAAGTACGGTGGAACATGTGAGACAAAATTCCTTTTGGAAAACTAACCATTGACATAATCTCTCACCTCATAGACCACTGTCAACTCTCTGAAGAAGCTCTTGGCTCCAGAGAGGAGAGCATCACTGTCCGGGCAGAGGACCAGATAACCCACATCTCTCTGGGAGCCAAAGGGATCCAGCAGTAGCTTCTCCCAGTATGGCAGGCCGAAGGGAGACAGCACAACAAAGTCATACTCATACCCAACCAAGAAAGTAGGAATGGGCAGCGGCTCCGGAGACTCATCGGTGCCTAGAGAAGAGCAAAGAAGTTCATTGAGTGAAAGTTAAGAGGTGAGTGGTATCGAGGTTGCCCCTGGCATCAATTTCAAAGTCCACTTTTGTTAATGTGTAATTTTGATCATTTTTTGATCATCTTTTTGCTCAACAACTGCCCTTGCTGCTCACCATAAGACCCTCTTCCAGCCATCTTGTGAAACTGCTGCCATGTGAGAGGCCCCTGGACTCCCCATGAGCGAACAGTCCTCTTCTTCTGGATGGCATCCTGAAGAACAGGCTGAAGAAAGAGGAGAACTCTCAACACATCCTGAGAGCACAGCCCGCTCACATCCACTGCTATAGAGACAGAGAGAGATAAAAAGGGTGTTTAATATATACATTCAAATGTATCAATATTCAAGATTTATTACCACATATAATAGATTTTGACTGATTAATCAGCACCGATAGTCCATTGCTGGAACTATCGGCAAAAACCTAGGCCAGGTTGTGTCCGTTGCTAGAACGAGTGAGAAGGGTCCGCTGTCATTATACAGTACGAGAACGGCCTCTAGAGGCAAAATAATTGACACCTCATGCGGTTTGTTTTGACACGTGAGACTTGTGACAAGTGGAATACTTAGACACAACGAAATGGTGTGTATACAGTATACTATAGTGCATGTTTTCTTATCATTAAATTTGACTAGATTCTGCATTAGAGGAGAAAGAACAGCAGTAGTTTGCTGTACAGGGTGAGAGGAAGCTAACATTAGCAGCACCTCAAACAGGTTAAAACAATGTGACCAAAACACACGCAAGTACTTAATGTCATGATTGTTCCTATCTATTTGCATTAGTTTCTATCCAGCTGGTTACTTTAATGTATTTGTTACACAGCGAAATTGCATATTTACATCTAGTGATGTGAGAAAGCACACTAATATGAATACAGCTGAAAGGAATCCTGCGGCGCCACTCATAGTTTTACATTAAATTACATTATGTTCATCCCAAATCATTGTTAATGTATGTAACCTAGGCTGTGTATTGTGCATTTTTTTCAGTGAAAATATTACCTTTCTGTGGCACTAATAAAGTCTGTTTGCTTCATATAGAGAGCTACAGATTGTTTTTTTGTTTGTTTCAAAAACTGAATTTCAAACTCAATGCCACTTTGTTAATTCCTGAAGTGCTCTTTTGCCCATTTGGTGATTAAATAAACCGTTTTGGGCTGCTGGTTGAATTGAATGCAACACCTCTGGTGTGTGTGATACCTGTGATTGTCCTATATACGAAGCAGTGCTGCACATTTTGTCCATTTGTGCAACTGCCATATTTTGTTATTTTGATTAGATAATCATCAAGTGTTCTAAAATAGAAGCAAATTAAGTGTGAGTATGCATAAAATAGATTTTATTTCAGTGCTTTGGCCTGTGTACATTAACAATACTGTTAATATTAGTTAATGAACTATGAACTTTATAATCAATATGTGACCCTGGACCACAAAACCTGTCTTAAGTCACTGGGGTATAATTTTAGCAATAGCCAAAAAAACATTGTATGGGTCAAAATTAATCGATTTTTCTTTTATGCCAAAAATCATTAGGATATTAAGTAAACATCGTGTTCCATGAATATATTTGGTCAATTTCCTACTGTAAACATATTAAAAGTTAATTTTTGATTAGTAATATACATTGCTAAGAGTTCATTTGGGCAAATTCAAAAGGCTCAGTATTTTGATTTTTTTTCTTCCTTCAGATTCCAGATTTTCAAATAGTTGCATCTCAGCCAAATATTTTCCTCCTAACAATCCATACATCAAAGGAAAGCTTATTTATTCAGCTTTCAGATTTTGTATAAATCTCAATTTTAAAAAATTTACACTTAAGACTGGTTTGGTGGTCCAGGGTAACATATATCATCAGTATTTAATTTTAATATTTTTATTCATTTACAATGTATGATTTAGTACTTTTTTCATTCAAAATCAATTGTAAAAAGTATCGGTTGATTAATCGTATCGGCAGGTGTGGTCCAACCTAGCTATCGGTATCGCATTATTGTCTGCGATTAATAGCAATTAATCGCATTGTTTTGCACAAAACTAATAATGCATTCAAAAGTATTCTATTATGCACATTTTTCATTTAAAGTAGGCTTACTGCTAAATGAACAAAAGTGTAATAATTTGTTTGCAAACACTTTAAACAAAAAAATTGCTTTTTACAGCAGTATTAAAATATTTATTGTAGCCTGAGTCTCAACTTATAACATTGATTTAATTAAATTAAACATAAAATAAGCTATTTGTCACTGCCGGGACATAACAAGAGACCATAATGTTGATCATAACATTGTAACAGCCACCTTCCTATTAAAAACCTCAACATACGCGGGATCCATCGCAGCAGAGTGCGGAAGGGGACAACACTTGATGTGCGGGTTTAGACTCGAGTGTGTGGGATGCTGGAGAATAATTTGGGTGTGCTCACACTAAGCAGTCTTAACCCCAAAGCCTGGTTCATTTGACTAGTGTGATCATTCCGTTTAGCAGTGCCTGTCTCGGGTTAGAAGAGGTGGAAAAGAGCGCGGTTCAGTTATATACAGATCAGTGAGTGTGAGCGCTAACCGTGCCGGATCGCAGATCTTCTCATACATGCTGCATGATTGAAGGGAATATTTCTGAGCTACAAAAGTGTGTTACCGCGTCCCATATGACTCAAAATAACAAACCACAAAGTTAACATAACGATTCACTCCACTGTGTTGAGCGAGAGCGCTTCTCTGCTGTTTTCACGTGTTATTGGAAACTTCCCATTTCCAACTTAAGTCATGATTACAAGCTCGTTGCATTCTTTTCTGTTAAAAATAACAATGGACAGATGTTTGTGAATGCTGATGCTTAGCCTAAATAATTTGATTGGCAGCATCCCCTCCTGTGACCCATGATTTGTCTGTATGTGTTTTCAGAGCCAGTTAGCAACAGACTTTCATAATAATAAAAAACTGTGTCAATTAATGCGTTAACACGATAACCTAAACCCTGCCCTAAAAGTAAATAATAAATAAATAAATATCTTCTTTTGTAAATATGAATGCATTCATTCTTTTATGATCCTATCTGTGGTAATTAAGCTTAATGAGGAGTATTGATTTTTGTTGTAAATAGAAATGAAGTGTGAACAAATGGCGAATATGTGCTAATTACTCACCGCTGTGTTTGGCCCAATGGTGCAAACACGTGCTCTTCACCAGCGTCTCATCTACCTTCCCACCGGACATGTTATCCATGAATTGCCGCCCATGTTCTAGAGCCAGGTAACAGTCATTGTGGAAGTCCCTTTCCTCCACACGCACACATGGTGGTACAGTGGTGCCCCCTGGCCCTTGGCAAGACAGACCCTCAGGGTCCAAAGCCAGCATAGGGGAGAAGGGATTAGTGCACTGATCCTGCAGGAGAGAGAGAAGCTCGTCCGGGACTCGATCCTTGCCTCCACCCCCTGTCTTCTCCAGCGACGTGCTCCGTATCACCTCAAAGCGCTTCTCCACCTCCTGGCTCACGTCTGAACCCCGTCCAATGACATCCAGCTCATCTTCCAGAAAAAGGCCAGAGCCATTACCGTAGCGCCGATTGACGACAGCGCTGAAGCCACACCCACAGGGATACTGGGCCTCCATGTTTGGGTCGTTGATGTAAATGCCCACGTCAGCACCTTTGATGTTCATGTTGCAGACGCAGATACAGCAGCTGTCGAAGTTGCAGTCCTTGAACAGGTTCATGACCGACTCCGACAGGATGAGGTTGACGTATAGGCTGTGGGCTTCGGGGATGGAGGGAACCGTTGCAGGCTCGACAGAGTTGAGCGGCCTGCAGGTGGAGGGCGTAGAGGCTGGCGAGTACAGGTCCGAGTTCTCATATTTGAGAGAACCTTGCACACTAGCTGGGCCTCTGGGGGTCCTGGGTGTCCTTGGGGTACGAGGGGTGGGAGCTGAGAAGCGAGGTGTGGCAGGGGATGGTAGGATGCTTGTGCCGCTGTTGCTGGGCGGAGCGCTGTTGGACAAGAATGGCGTGTGGGTCTGAGGGGTATACGTCTGGATGTACTCTTGTTCCATAGCATTGCATTCACTAGAGTGCAAAAAGCAGAAAAAAGACAAGAGGTTAATTGGGACATTACTGAAGTCAAACCCTACAACAAATAACCAACATTTAAAACATCTAATCTATTCTCACTACCATAGATTATGAGTATTACAGAGTGGACATATATCATGAGCTGCATTACTGTACTTGTATCCTAAGAAGACCTCAAGGGGGGAGGAAGTGAGAAACTATTTTTAGGCAGACGGTCCAACAGGCAGCTGTGCAAGAAATGAAAGCACATCTTGTGCCACATGGACCGTATGTATGTGCGCGAGTGTGAGAATGCCGAGTGTGGCCTTTAAAAACAGGCAGGTGTTTGAAGGTCCCTATTTGAAGTCGTGGCCCAATCCCCCAGCTGCTGTGGGTTATAAAAGGTAACTAACCAGCTCATAAAGGGCTTTTGGACTGACTTAAACAAATGTGGACTTTACGACCAGACCTATCACCCTGTCACCGACCACAACACCCCCCTCCTCTCTCGATTTCACTGAATTTCTACCGACATCAAAAATAATGTTTAAGAAGAGTGTGTTCTTTTTGCTGTCTGAGATTCTTTTTTTCATCTCTTTTGATATAGCAGCAGTATAGAGACAATACAAGCAGCATAACTCAAGTCTAACTTTAGACTAACAGAAGTAAAGTGTTTCTGAAGTTGACCCTGACACAGGTTCATAACATCACTTGATTATGAATTAACACCACGTGAATAACAATCAGATGTGGTCGTCTGAGCTAATACTATCTATTCAAATCAACCAGTCCACGAGAAACAGTAGCTTGAGTGTAGACAATAAAGAAGCTCTGAGATAAGCAGCTTCTAAATATAAGAGAATAAAAGGACAGTGGCAGCAGATGGATTTGACAGGCTAATTACCCGCGTTAGCACCTGTTCTTTGCTTTTATTCTTTATTCACCATTACTAAAAAACAAAAGGTATGTGGGCGCAACGGATTACACAGAGCATTAGTTTGTACATACAATGAATCTTGCAGAAAATTATATTTTACCCCAAAAATCAAAATGGAAAGAAATTTCACAGAAAATAAACTTTTTTTTCATTGTGCCATCATTTATGACAATTAAAGACAAATAGATGGCTGAATGAGAATTTGTCAAGGCTTTGTGCTTTACTGTGAGAATGAACAAAATCTTTAATTGCACAATACATTTTATTTTATCATCTTCATTTTGAATTCGGGGGGAAATATGGCCCAGACATTTCTTTGTGAGACCCTCTGAGTGCATACAAAAGTAAAGATATATGTGGTTCATAAAGTAGGATAAGTATATTTCACCCCAAATGTGAAACTTACCCATCCTTGCTGAAAATGGTCATAGCAGGTACAGAGTTGAGTAGCTCTAGTTTTCCCACTGTCCAGCTTGGCCTGTAAACACACTCATCAGGCAGTTTGATAGGGGGCAGGCACTGACTGGGCAAAGACTTCAGGGGGGCAAACATGGAACAGCCCACAAACGGCTGACACAAGTCAGGCTTGTACACAAATGAGAAGTCCTGGGGAGAGAGAGAGAGAAAACCATATTCAATTTGCTGTTCCAGTCATTCCAGTTCTATAGCAACTCAATAAAAAAATGAACAAATGAATTAAAGTACTTAATTAAATGCATGCAAGCTAATTTCAACAAGTTTAGAGGTCATAAATTTAATTAGAAAAAAAAAACTCATATCAAAAAAGTGCATTCTGATTGGCTGTAGTTGTGTTGCTCTTCAAAGCACTTCGCTGTCAATGATGACTTGGCACTGGATACGTTCAGCACTGCACATGGTTAGAACATGGCGAAGTAGTCTTCATACTCGTCTCACCTTGATTTCAGAAGGTTTGGGGCTGCAGAAACTCTCCTCCACCTCAATTTTAAACTGACCACACAGAGCAGTAGGGCCATCTAGAGTGTTGAGGCCAGAGCCTGGCTCCATACATCCATACTCTTTGTTCATGGGAGAGTAACCCATGTTGTGCTGCTCTAAAGACGGAGGCGTAGGGAACATCTGGTGTAGATCAGCCGTGCCTGAGGGATGGATGAGCAGAGGGAAAGATGGCATGTAAACGGAAGTATGCAGGGGACGATGCACAAGACATGCATGATAAAAAAATATGTTTTTAGTCATATCATAACCCTATTTCCCACTTTTTCTCATGGAAAGCAAAAGCACTTTCTGTCAAAATGTCAAAGTTGCTCTTTTCTTAACTTTTTTTTTTTATGTTTTGATTTGGCTTATTAAAAAGTGTAAAGTATTTCTTATCAACATTTTTGCATGTTTAAGACCCTGTTCCCACTCAAAGAAATATGTGCATGATGTTACTGCTTGTCTCCCAGCAATGTAAGAGTTATCACAACGGCCAGCAGAGAGCAGTATACAGAGTTTGAATGAAGAAGTAAACCCTGTGTATTTATAGACAGAGACTGTGCTCACTTATACAGGAGACAGGGTCCAGTGTGGCTGGCTTCGACTCTTTGCTGCCAAACTTCTCATCTGCTCCATTTACAGCTCTCCGTGCTCCAGGCTATGGAGAAATACACAAATTAGCCAAAAATCTGAGCTATGATTTCATTAAAATTACAGCAATTTCTCTAAAAGTGGGCGAAAACACATTTCCATTGCAACATACCCTTATTTTCAAATAGCCATGCAATGGTAGTTTTAACAGTAATTACATATTGATGATATATTTTAACATCTAATTTTTGTACGGCAATCAGCTCCGTGGCAAGAAGTCATTGTGAAAATTTGCCAATCCAGCAGAATGTATTTTCACACAGTGACACAAAGGGGGCACAAAACAGAAAGAGATAATAGAAAGACAGCTTGATACTAACTGTTTGTTCGTCCTCATCTGAGTTGAAGAGGTTGTCCAGGTCTTTGAAGGAGACTGCAAGGTCTGAATCATGTATGAGACTGGTGGAAGCAGCCCGGTTATGGGCCGCAGCCCGCTGAGCATCTGAGAGAGAGAAAGAGAGTGAAAGCTTAACACACAAGCTTGTTCTCCAGCTTTATCTAGTGTAACCACAGCCTGGGCTTGAGACCATATCAGGACGAGCCCTATTCCTCACTCAGCAGACACATTTAACCTTTATGGGTAACAATACACTAAAGTGGCCCAGCCTGTCAACAGGGAAACAATTTCAAATAAAATTAATGGACTCAGGGTTTGAGAGGGGTTCATGAGAGAGTCAGTGGAGTGTAACAGGACGGTCCTTACCATCTGGTGCAGCACTGCCATCTTCTCCCTGTGAGAGCAAAAGAAAAGCAAAGGTTTAAAATAACACATTATAATGCACAGACACACAAAGGTTACGTAGGTTATGCATATTAGATATGCCGGGTCCAAAACGTACTTTGAAACTTAATCGCAAATGAGTCGAGACAAAACTAGAACATACACTATAAAATGGTGACCTCCAAATGTTACCTTAAAGAGCTATTTATACTTGATTTAACCCTTAAAATAATTCTGTTTGGTACAGATTAATGTATTTAGGTGATATTTTTTTACATATTTTTGACATTTTTGACAAATTAGTCCTCAGTATTTAAGAATTAGGGACACACTGATTTACTTTTCCACAAAACATAAGATAAAACCGTCCAGAGTGTGTCAGTTTGTGATCACATGTTGGTTAACAATCACCCAGAAGCAGCCAAAATATCAGAAAAAGTGACAGCGAAAGAAGAGTGAGGGAGAGTGTGAAAGAGAGAAACGGAAGACGACGAGTAAGAGAGAAAGAAACAAAAGATGTTGAGAGAGAGAGAGAGAGTGAAAGCATATTCATATTTTACCACCAAATTATATCTTCCAAGCACAGAATAAATAACATTGTAATATAAGATAACAGCGCATGCTAATGAGACTGCAGCTTTCCCTCAGCACCTTACAAACCCACCACAGACCCTTAACATGCCCCTCATTCAACCTCCACATCTCAGAGCAACCATTACAATGCAAACAGCATGCTATGCAGAGATTCATTACGCCGTGCATAATTTCATTATGCTGCAGGCCATCTCTCTGCAAAAAGAGTGTAATCTGTTGCTCTGTACACACACTTTACGTAATAATGACCAACTCCGTAATAAAAGCCTATACATGCAAATCACACACCCCCCACCCCGTAATTGATAGCAGAACCCTGAGGTGGAGTACAGGAGTTTAGAAGCCAATTTTCTATGTAGACTGTTTTTTTTTTAAACAAATGAACGCTGCTATGTTTACGCATAACAGAAACACGTGTGTTATAAATGAGTTTGTGCAACACCATATGGCCTAGGTTACTTAAACCTAGCTATAAGGTTACCAAGGCATACAAATGATGTGTAGGTAAGAGTATGTACCAAAAAGTAACAGAGTACAGAAGCACAAAGCTGAATTTTGTTAATCCTACGCAGCTGCCAAAAAGATGCTTTAAGTATGTGTGAAAATCCAACTGGAACGGGAGAGACTTGATCACCCCCTCTATGCTTCCCTCCACATTTGAGGGTGTCAGATTCAGATCTCAGATGGGAATCTCCCATGAGCTGAAGACAGCAGACATGACGCCAGCATATTACATGCTACACTGCCAATGGAGAATCTGCAGTGTCTAAATCCTTTTTGAATAGAACAATAGTCCATGTGATGAAATGGTATTCACAACCCTTTTTACTTTTGTAACAAATGGAAAATGAAACTAACTTGTGAAAAGTAACAGCACCCTTACATTTACGTTTATTTTTTTCAATTAATACCTTAATTCAGTAAGGATGCATTAAATTGATCAAAAGTGCTAGTAAAGACATTTATAATGTTACAGAAGATTTATATTTAAAAATGCTGTTCTTTTAAACGGCTTCACAGTTTTTCACAGAAATATTAAGCAGCACAACTAGTTTTCAACAATGATAATGTTTCTTGAGCTCCAAATCAAAATTTGAGAATAATTTCTGAAGGATCATGTGACACAGAAGGCTGGAGTAATGGCTGCTGTAAATTCAGCTTTGCCATCAGAGGAATAAATTAAAATTAGGGATGTCAACGATTAATCGATGATCGATTAATTGTCGATAAGAGATGCAATCGATTAAGGCTATCGATGGTCGGTTAACCGATTCAATGTTGGGCTGCGTGCGGCTCATGCGCACTCAACACGTGCGAGCGGCTGTGAGTGACGGTGACGATATATAAAAGCATCATCATTCATTCACAATGTACAAATTAAGCTTTTAATGAGATTTAAACTTTAAAGTACATTAAAATAGAAACAACATAAAAGTTCTTCAACATTAAATGCAATAGAAATGTAGTTACTAATCATTTCATCAGATAACTGTTTTATATCGTGCGCTTTGCAGGGCTGCGGGACACAGTGACAGGACAGGTAGTCTATTCATTCCTACAACTTGTTAATTCATTCCTACGAATTATTAATGTGGCAATTGTCCATGTTTCATTAATTTTGTTCCCTAAATAACCCATGATTTAAGTGAAATAAGGGAACAAATTAATAAATCGAACGAATTCTTAATTCATTAAATCTTTAATTTCCCTTCCCATGTTTACCACAGTAAGAGATGCGAAAACAGTTATTAAAAGCGAAAGATAATAAAATAAACCTGGGAAATTAGAGGGTTAGACTATGAAGATTTAGGAAAAGAAACAATGCCTAAATATACTGAATTTGTGGAAATTCGTGACCAACCGGCAAACCAGAACAAAGCCGCGTAAATGAAGACTATGGGGTCCAAAAGCATGGTCGCGATCTAACATTTTCCAGTTAACCTATTATTCCTCTAATAAACAAAGCTTTTATACCACACTTGTCATAATCAGATATTATAATTTCTAAATAAATAATTGCTGGATTCAAAACAGCGATTAATACGCGCTGTGACCAACACATTCCTGGAGCATTCACTGCTGTCACTAAACGGTGACGCCGAGCATCGTTCACAAGTTTCTGCATGGACCTGACTAGGGCACAGGTTCTAAGCCCTGGGACAAAATGGGATGCTTTAAGGAAATGTATAGCCTACTAAGTAATAGGCCCAACATAAAAATTTGTTTTCATGTTTTTTTTTTTTTTTTAAATAGGCTATGCGAAATATATCCGACTTAAATAGGCTAATTAAGATTAACGGATTTAAAACAGAAGTGTGGGCGCTCCATAAGTTCACAAAAAAAAAAAGAAAAAAGGATGACAACGCATTCTGTTTGTTTGCTTTATTTTACAAGAGCACAAATCTTCTGTTTTTATTGTGAGTGTGCACAAATGAAAGTAAACACTTTTGCGGAAAATATATATTTTTTTTAATGTCTCAGCTGTTTCGATCGCCCCGGAGCCTGCTGCACACGTATATTCTAGCGATTCAAACTTACATCGCAGTCTGTTCATTATCAAAATAAAATGTCAACTAAACATTAAAAGGTTACACTGGTCAGTTTAAATAGACCGTAGTATACTGGTCCACTCTGCTGTTATGCCAAGGACGTTTTTGCTCATATGAAGAGGATCATCTTTTCCGTCTATATGCGAATGCGCTTTAAGTACAAGCCTAGTTTACATTATAAATAATAGTTTAACATTCAAATACATTGCGAATATGGAAACATTTTGATTTGTGCCGAATGAGACATGAGCAATAACCTCCAAATAAATCTAGCCAAAGCCGCGCTCGCTCATCCTCGTCTGCACGCATGCACATTCACGATCTAATGCGCTGTATGCCGGATTTTTAAAAATCTGACATTTTCTAGAACAGAATCCAGCAGGATCAAATTAATGTGAGCAACTGTGTTTTGGTGCAGCAGCGCCGATGTAGTTCACTTAATGTGCAGCGCAGTCACACGCGCTCCACATTTCGGATAATTTTATACAATAATGTCAGTTGAAAACATCGCAATTGTGCTTTAAAATACAACAACGAGCACCACAAAACCATTTAAAGAGGCACGTTCAGCGTTCCCCGTGCGGGATTGGAAACTGTCAACAAAGTAAAATGACCTCAAAAGTATGGCGCGCTCTCTTCATTTTATCAAATGATCATAATCGCATCTATTCATTTTATAATCCTGCTACTAGCATTTTATTCAGACTAAAACCTCTTTAATTCAAGTGAGAAAGCGTTTTGTGTGTGTGTGTGGCTTTTGCACATCCTGTCATACCGCTGACTGCGTGCCTGCAATAGACGCATTTTGCAGTATTATGGTTAACGATTAATCGATTAATTGATCGTTAATTTAAACGACGATCGATCATGGAAATAATCGAAATTTGACATCCCTAATTAAAATTAAAAAAACATGTCATTTTAATCATTTTTGACAATATTACTGTTTTACTGTATATTTAATCAATTAGATGCAGCCTCTGTGAGCTTAAAATACCGTGAAAAAAAAATCTTACTAACCCCAAAATTTTAGTTTAACCCAAGAAGTAGTCCATAATGGGATCTCTAGCAAAAAACTTTGCTCACCTTGTGTTTCTTCCCTGGTTCTCTATCTCCCCCCGCTTTGTCTTTCTTATCAGAGAAGGTGAACTTAACATCTCCATCGACAAAGGCGTAGGGGTCGACCTCAGGCTCATGGTCGCCGTCTGTGATGGCTGCAGCCAGGTGCTGGTTCTGTCGCTGCAGGTACGTCTGGATCCGTTCATCTGAGACCTTGAGCGGTCTTTTGGAGGAAACCATTAACCTGGACAGGACACAAGAAAAATAGATCAAACCTAGACTAAAATATTATAACACTTCTTGTACACCATCATAGGGCTTTATAATTTTACTCAAAACGATAACAAGAGTTTGCCCCATGGACCATTTATCTGCTCAGATCAAAGATCAAACAGCAGTGCAGCACGGGTTTAATAGAGCAGACGAGTTTACTTGATGTGTCTCGGTCAAGCGACCACTAAACATCGCTGTGGGATCTAGTGTGAAGCACTTAAATTTGTAGAAGAACACAAATGACTCGTTGATTTAAATTAGTTTAAAGCCAGATGAAACCATGCTGATAAACAGGAGAAACAATGTCCATGGCAATACAGTCTGAAGGCTTTTAATGTACAAATCGCCATCATTTCACATGGATTTACTGTAGTAACAACACTAACTGTACCATGGTATTGTGCCATAAATGTGATATTCCTATAAAATTTTATTAGGCCTATATCATTAAAGGGGGGTGAAATGCTATTTCATGCATACTGAGTTTTTTACACTGTTAAAGAGTTGGATTCCCATGCTAAACATGGACAAAGTTTCAAAAATTAAGTTGAACGTTTGAAGGAGTATTTCTGTTCCAAAAATACTCCTTCCGGTTTGTCACAAGTTTCAGAAAGTTTTTTTCGAGTATGGCTCTGTGTGACGTTAGATGGAGCGGAATTTCCTTATATGGGTGCTAAGGGCGTGTCTGCCGGAAGAGCGTGCGCTCCCGTATAGCAGAGCACTGACAGCACAACAGACATTCACTGATCAGAGTGAGAGCGTCGCGAAATGTCACAAAATGAGTGTGTTTTTGGTTGCCAGGGCAAGACAACCCTGCACAGATTACCAAAAGAGAAACAGCATTAGGGGACCAGTGGATGGAGTTTATTTTTACAGAGCATCAACGGAGTTGTGCAAGTGTTTGTGTTTGTTCCCCTGCATTTCAAAGATGCTTGTTTTACAAACAAGGCCCAGGTTGACGCTGGATTTGCACATCATTTATTTCTTAAGGATAATGCAATCCCAACGGATCGTGTGTTGGACACGCATGCGGTGAGTAAAACTGCTTCAAATATCTCTGTGTTGTTAACTTAGCTATCAGCGCGTAAGCACATCAAGTAAACAACATGTGATGTTATCATCAAACTGCACTTTCCACATGTACAGCTTAAAAAAAAAAAAAAAAGAAAAAAAAAGAAAAAGACAACAAATTGGAACTTAGTCATTTTCCAAAACCGCTAAGCAAATATATACAGTTTCAGTACATACCACATAGAGAAGCCTTTGCTGATGCTGCTCTTGTTAAATTTCAGCCTCTGGATCTGTGTCACAGCTTCCAGACGCGCTCAACACAAAATCCTACTTTCGCTCGTGATTCTTTAGCTCCGCCCACACGTCACACCTCTAGGCGCTCGTGTTTTTCCGGGAAAAATCGGTACAGACTATCTTTCTCTTATGAATATAATAAAACTAAAGACTTTTTGGAGTTATGAAGGATGCAGTACTACTCTATAGGTACTCAAGATTAACAGGATATTGAGTTAAAACGAGCATTTCACCCCCCCCTTTAACATATCATTAAATGAGCAATAGAATATAAAAACAATATATTTTTAGATTAAGCTATAGTGTTTACCCATTTAAACTAAATATATTTAGACTACTGTTTTTCTTATACAAACACTTGAAACCAGTAGTAAAATTTTTTTTTTTTTTACCATGGTTTTGAGGTGCTATATGTGTGGTTTTAACAGTGGTGATCATGATCTAAATCTATTAGGGTTGTAGACTAACCTTTTGCACTGTTGCACCAAACTTTTTTTTCTTAGGTGCACCAGCACAAAAGTTGGGTTCACCCAAATTTTTGACCTCATCGCATTTAACACCGCAGTTTTACAAGGGCAATTTTTTTTTTTTTAGATCGCTGTCCATATAGCCAATATTGTCTTTTAGCCTAAATGATTAACTAACATTCTGGTCAACATGAAGTTCTTTATTTGAAGCACAATTCTACAAGAAAGGTTACTTACTGAAAAAGTGTTGGTGCTAAAAGTGCTTCACTAAGCTGAAATTTAAACTTAAAACATCTCAAGATAAATGAAATAAAAAGAAAATCGAAATTAAGAGTTTTAAGGGCTTCAAACTGAACATCTCATGGCTCAATATCTTATAGACTATCCTCCAATGCAGTCATATGCCCCTAGGATGGCCAACCTCTGTATTTTGGCCTTCTTGATCTTTGGCCTTGGCTAAACCAGCTGGCCACACTCTCTGGCAGCTAACTCTTCCAGACTCGGCCCATCTACGCTGATTCTTATCAGATCTTCTACTGTGTCTGAATGAAGGGATGTTCTAGTGTCTGGTCTGTATGGCTAAACAGTCCTTAACAGCTTATACTACTGTTTCAGCTATTAAAATATATCTGTTTTGTGTAATTACAAAGTGATTCTTTTATTTTTTTTTTAGTTAATTTAGAAAAACGTTTGGAGCATTTTTTGTTTGTTAAATATACGTTTTCTTTAAATTTTCAACTACCAAGTAACAACCAAGCAGCCAGCGGCAGACAGTGAGCCTATGTTTGTTCAATTTAGACTTCTCAAATAATCATGACTTGCCTTAAAATCCATAGATATAAAACAGTCAAGCATATTACAATGTTTAAATGTTAAACCTAGATAAATGTGCGCTATAAGCAATAGTTTGTGCGGAGACACATCAAGACATGGAGATGTGAGTGATCACTTGCATTTTTTTCAGTGGATACGCCGTAATTTTTGCTCATAAGAGTAATACATCATTCGTAACTGCAAAGGGTCTACATTTATCTGAGTGCACTCAAACTAGAAACAAAATGTTGTGCTTTAATAAAATAAAGAATACAAACACAATGTGCATTCTGCCATCTCATCTTTAACAAGAGCACAAAAATAAACCTAAGTGAAAACATGTCTCACAAACATGATAAATATATCTACAGAAAGCACGGCATGCGCATAAGCGCTCTGTGCCACTATATGTTAGCGCTTTTAGTATTATAATACCTTTATGTGCAATCAAAGATTATTAATAGTCTTTCTTGTTCTGTCCTATGATATGTTGCTGCCTTTATTACTGTGCTATAAATTTAAAAGAAACATTTTATATTTCTATATAAATGTATATACTTGTTTTTATATGAATGTATTTTACAACAATACAAAGAGCAATGTGTAACATTTTACCAGATTTTATAAACTTATTGTGCACCCGTGACTTTTCTAGAATATAGAGTATCTCTTGCTGCTGAATTATCCACTAACCTAGTTTATAATAGTATTTTTGTCATAGATCATAATATTATATATTATATTATATATAAGATATATATTTTAATTTGCTATTTTTCATTAAAATTAATTTGTCTATATGTAGTAGATTGTGATTAACACCAAAGAGTGGTGATCAGGTCAACACAGATAAGTATAGAAATTCTACATTGATTAAAAAATAAAAAGCGCTAGTATCGGATTGAATTGGTATCAGTAGATACTCAGAATTTTCAGTATCGGATCGGTTCTGAAAAATGGAATTATTGCATCCCTAATTTCTGAGGGACAAAAAATATAATTATATTGCAGCCTGCACCGCAAACTGCTGATGATATGAGTCAAAATCAGGCAAAACAAACCTGTTGAGTTGTCTGACAAAACATGCATGAACTAAGAAATACTTTTTTTTCTAGTAAGATTTTTTTTTTTTTAATGACAAGAAGAATGTAAAGAATAAATAAAATGTGAAGTGTTGTGTCCTAACCATAAAGAGTAGTTCAAAACCACAATTAATGTTCAGGTATTTTTCACTTTAAACTTGAAAGAGAAAAAGTAAATTTATTCTGACAGTTATTGATATCGACTGATACATAAAAAAAACAACAAAAAAAAAAAACATTTTGATGATGTGTGTGATATTACTCAGACCAATCAAGTGGGCAATATTTTGGATTAAAAGATTATTTTTTAGTGAAATTAACATTCATAGCATAATAGAAAACCTATATCAGTTTTCTGTTATTAAATTATAATGCTGTCTAAACACTAAAGTTTTATCAAGTTTTAAAATTCTAAAAACAGTTCTATTGCTCATCAAATCTTCATTTGTTAATGTATGTATGTTATGTAAAATCCCACTGTGTTGGTTGATTGGTATGTATCTCACACAGATCAGACCACTGTAGCTCTGATGGGGGGTGACAGCGAACAGTGGTGCTGGCCAGAGATTAAACCCATTTTGAGGCCCCAGAGAGCACAGGGATTACACTTGGCCATCTAACAGCAGAACAGACAAAAGAGGACACTAGCCAATTGCGTAGTGGGATTGCACTGCATACCATTACATCTCAACACAGTGACAGCTCTCTAAACTTTTTCCTGATCTTGGGCAACTCCAGGCAAACAACAATCTTATAGATGCAAAGTACTGGAATGTTAACGTACATCTTAAATTGTTGAAGGAATGTGAATTATTTAAAACATCAAATATTTATGAAGAACACATGCTAAAACATTTTCAAACCAGACATTTTTTGTTTCTAGTGAGGGATTAGGGGCACTTCTTTTTTAACTTAATACTATCAACAAGAATTCTTCCAGGAAGACAACGGCACGACTGAGCAATGTGTACGCTTCATTGTGTCATAACACTGCTGCTTGGTGAATTTATGAGGGCCTAAAGTCATTGCTTTCAATAGCACTCACCCGCAATGGTTTAGAGGAAAAGTTGATACTACACAAACATTATTCACAGAAATGTGTCCAAACACTCTCACACAGGGCCAATATCAGTACAACCAACAAATGTTCCCCCTTAAACCAATTCAGCAAACCCAATTTAATGTTAATAGATGTGACATTTTGGACTATATGAAAAAACTAATGTTTTTGTTTTTGAAACAAAGCAACACAGAATATAGTAATAAAAGTATAGGCACAAGAATATTAATCATGCATATTAGCACAAATACAGATCAAGGTGCAGTAAAACAAGTTAACGTTTTTTGGAAGCTGCAGTATGGGTAACCATTTAATGATTAAAATTTCTGGAGAAAGCAGATAAGATGTTTACTTGCGTGAAGAATATCTGCCGACGTGTACATGTCATGACTGTGACATGTTGGAGACTGTCATCAAACAGCACTGGCACCGGTGTCAAATGACTGTGCTTTTAAATCAAAGTAGTCGCATGGGAGGCAAGTTCCCTTGGTGCTTTTCCTGGAAGTCTGAAGGGTTGGTGCATGTTGCAAGAGTGTCAGTAGCTGTGTTTACGTGGACCTTACTAATCCGATTGTAATAGGACTAGATGCACAATCAGAATAAAAAAAGTCTCACTTCATTTTGATTGAATTGGCTAGATCCAACAAAAAATTTTATCTGATTTTAAGGGGTGGTTTATTCCTTTAGTATTCTGAGCGAGAGGACATTTAAACACTTGATCGGATTGAAAACCGAAACTGGAAAGTACTGTGCATGCGTAGTGATGTAGAAATAGCGTAATGACATATGACGTGCGGAACAAGCTGTTCTTCCTGGTGAATGAAGTGTTATAAATAAGTATCCCGACATTATAAAAAACTCTCCTTTCACTCAGCGTTTGTGAAGTGGAGCAGGACAACATTCCACCAGAGTCCTTGTTTAATGCTGTGTTCACACCAAACGCAAATAGAGCGTCAAATTAGCGTCTAGTTTGCCGCTTGAACATTTTGAATGCATTCGCGTGTCTAGACCAAAATAGACGCACGTAATAAGCAAAAGTTTGAAGCGAAATTGACGCGCGTCCGAAACGAAATATGCTTCTTGTGGGAGGGGCAAGTGCTAGGCAGTTGTCTGATGTTGATAGAGCATTCAGGGCTTTTCCACTTTTTCCTGCACACATCCTCTGAATAAATATCTTGTTAGCCAAAAGTAGCTGTAGGCTATATTAGGGGGAAAATAGTTGTAAAAAACAGCGGAAAGGCCGCGGGTCGATAAACGTGTACGTGACTCAAAAGTTAAATGTGTATTTACAACACACTCTTCCAAGCGAGGTCTTTTTTATTCCTGAAATATGAACTTGTGTGTGATACTTGTGTCATAAAGCTCCAGTTGACTGCTCACTGACAACATCAGTTGTTCCTCCATGTTGAATGAGTGACTCCTGAGCAGGCCCCTGATTGGTTAACGCGGCGCAAATTGATGCCAAAGTTTAAATTTTTCAACTCGGGCGGCAGACCCAAATTCGCGTCAAACACATAAATTGCACAAATGCACCATTCACACATAACGCGAACTAGACACGCAAATGAGGCAAATTCGCGCCTACCACGCTAAAAACCTCATTCGTGCAGCAAGACCTCCATACACTCGTTAACGTGTCTTTACATTGACTTAACATTGAAATCATTCACGCCAGACGCTCTATTCACGTTTGGTGTGAACACAGCATAAGACTCTCATCAACAAACAACTATTTTTTGTTTTTTTAAGTAAGCAGCACTGCACAACAGTTCATGTGCTGGTTGTCGCCTAACTAGAACCCCAAGTATATAAATATCACGTGATCTTTTTAAAACAGCAAGTGACAACAGTGGGAAAAACTCTGTATATTCATGCAGTGTGATCATGTCAAAAGAGTAAATCCGATCATAAGCTTGTGAAAAATGTGCATATCAACCTGATTTAGTGTTCATGTAAACACTACATTCGAATTCGTCAATCAGAATGAATTCATTCCAATGGAAGCAAAAAGTGTCCATGTAAACGCACCTAGTGCTGAGCATGCATATGAACATAACCTTATTTCGCACTGTTTATTATTAAAGGAAACTGCATTTCAATTTTTCTCTTCTCTTTGGAGTGTTACAAGCTTTTTGTGCATAAAGAAGATCTGTAAAGTTCCAAAGACTAGAGTCTCAAATCCTAAAATACATTCTTTATAAAAGTTAAGACTTGTCCACACCCCCTCCAGCGTAGGCAGCGTGACTTTTATTCTTGCTGTAGTATTGTTTTTGCCACTGCCGCCATGTTGTGGACAAATACAAAAAAACATCCAAACCAATTTAAGAGTAACAATTTAATTGATGTTCAACAAATAAAAAACAGATGCAATTCAGATAAACAAGTGATAAAGCTTGGCTTATTGAATATCAGGTCCCTTTCTACGAAAGCACTTTTTGTAAATGGTACGATCACTGATCATAACCTAGATGTGCTCTGTTTGACAGAAACCTGGCTAAAACCTGATATGTGCATTATTTTAAATGAGTCTACCCCCCAAGATTACTGTTATAAATATGGCTGTGCAAAAAATCGAATGCGATTATCATACGCATCTCGTCAGTAAAGGCGCTCCTGTGATTAGAAACGTGCGTTCAGATCAGGGTTGCCAGGGTTTCAAAAATCCTGCCCACTTGCTTCTCAAAACTAGTCCAAAACTAGCCCTTATGCAATTATAGGTCCATTTCACACATATCGACTTTATATTCTCATGTTACTTTTGACATCAATCCCAACTGGTGTTGCAAAATTATGGGAATTTTCAAGACTGGAAACTTTCAATGGGAATATATAAGAATATATTTATATAAAAATATATTTATAATTTTTTTCCCTCTTTTTTTAAGAAATGTATAACTTGTATTCAACAAGGATGTTAAATTAATAAAAAGAGTAAAGACTAACATTTTTAGAAAAGATTTCTATTTTGAATAAACACTATTCTTACGTTTATATTCATCAATAAATCTTGAAAAAAAGCATCACAGATTCCCCCAAAAACCCAAAGATTTTATTTTTTAAAATTTGTATTAGTTTGCATGCATGTCAGCTTAGATCAAACAAAATGTTTATATTCATGTTTGTATATAATTTCCCAAAATTCCCAATTAATTCCCATACATTGCCCAAAATTCCCATCAATTCCTGGTAAGTTTCCAGCTTGGAATATTTCCAAAATTCCACAGACGAAGATCCATGAAAAGTTTCCGGAAATCAGATGTGTATCATTATACTGGATGCCTGCAGTCAGTTTTAAAGGGACGGTACCCTATAAATAAATGCATCTGAATATGTCAATTTTAATCAAATAACAAAACCGCTATAACAAAGATTAATCTGAATTTAATACAGTGTACAATGTAGTGTAATTGTACACTTAATTATTACATTTCTATAGCTGAATACTACTGTTTATTTTATCTATGCTTGTCAATTGTGCTTTTTTATTGACTGTTCACTTTAATCATGTTTGGTGTAATAGTTTTTGCTGTGGTATATTAAGAATTACCGTATTTTTTGGACTATAAGTTGCACCTGAGTATAAGTCGCATCAGTCCAAAAATACGTCACGATGAGGAAAAAAACATAAGTCGCACTGGACTATAAGTCGCATTTATTTAGAACCAAGCACCAAGAGAAAACATTACCATCTACAGCCACGAGAGGGCGCTCTATGCTGCTCAGTGGTAGACTAGAGGATCAATGAGCAGCACAGAGCGCCCTCTTGCGTCTGTAGACGGAAATGTTTTCTCTTGGTTCATTTCTCTTGGTTCATGTCAAATTAATTTTGGTAAACAAGTCGCACCTGACTAAGTCGCAGGACCAACCAAACTATGAAAAAAAGTGTGACTTATAGTCCGGAAAACACGGTACTTAGTGTATGGAAAGCAAAGTTACAATGATATAAAATTATAGTGTCATTATCTTTTTGTTTGTTTGTATGTTCACACTGATGTTAAAATGACATTTTCTGATTTGCGACATTACTTTATTTACTGCTAAAATTGCTGGTCACTTTAAGAAGTTAAAGTGATTTTTTATTTTCCAAGAAAAAATTTTAAAAAATTACTTTCACATTTGTGCGTGCGCTCATCCGAAGCGCGCAAACCCACACCTCAGAACGGGCACAAAGCTGGCTGAATCTTGTTTGAAAATGACTACATTTTTGTACCTAAAAACTAATGCTAGACCTCGTAAAAAAAAAACACTGAAAATCATGGTTATTTTATTTGTATCTTTACTCTACTATTTATTTGTGTTGTTGCTTGTAGTTAAGACTATTCTTTCCTTTTTTTAGTATAGTTTTTTCCATAAACTTAGCACATACCAAACCGTACCGAAACAGTCACTCTAAACCATGAAACAAACAGTGAAAAACATGTACCATTCCACTCCTAGTTAAACATATACCATGTTCATTTCTACTCTAAATCCCCACTTAAACCCCTGAGTGTTTGTATGCATGTGTGAAATGGACCCATAATCTCCTAGTTCACAACAGTGCTGGGCCTGCACATTAGTGAAGTATGATGTCAAAAGGGCGCATCATGAGAGATTAACATGGTGTGTGCACTCAGAGAAAGAGCAATCTACACAAAACAAGAGTGTGTTTATGTGTCTGTTTGAGCGTGCAGAGCACGAGGCTACATCATAGCCATTTCAAACAAACAGTTCATAAACGGACAAGGGCATTTGGGGTTTGGTATTGGGGGCTCAAACTCTGGCTGCTGGAAATAAAAAGCCGTGAGCGAAAGGGATTAAGGGGGTCCACAGGGTGGTCCCACTCTCACTTAGAAACACTGTTACTTAAGCCATTATAACACAACGCAAATGCACAATGCTATCCCCCTGGCTTTTACAGGTTACAAAGACCTCTATATCCTAAAGATATGCACTTTCAGCTCGCTGCATTGTTTGAGACTTCAGGGAGGTTTTAAAAGCGAATATAAACAAAATGCGTCTACAAGGGGATATATGAAGGAAAACATAATTTTTTTCCTTGTTCTTTTGAAAACATTGCAGCCAAAAATCACAACAATCACAAAAGGTCTCTCCCCAATCAAAGAGCTGCAAACATGGACTGTTCAGAAATCAGGTTATCAGATCAATGGGTATAACAACCCAATATCAACATCTATTCAGTATTCAGTAAACTGGCTCACCCTGTTGAACAATGTCTAATCATACCAGAAATCATTTACATATAGTTGTCTGTTCGCCCAATCAATGGTAGACAGAGGGAAGAGTTTGTTTTTTGCTCGGTGGCTCAGAAATGACATTATTTACCTTCAAGTAAGTGCATTAAAGTGTGTGTGTGAAATAATCTGTGATACTCACTCAGTAACAGACATAATCCCTTCAGCTCCAAGTGAGACCTCTTCTCTGAGTTTATCTCCTGGTAGTGATGGCGTGGGAACCTCTGCATCTTTCCTACGGGGCAGGTTGAAGAATCTCCACGGCGCGTGACTCCCATCGTCATCCAGGTTTACTGCTGCACTGATGTACGGGGTGGGTTCCAGGGGCTCAGGGTATGCAGGGGGAAAAGGTTGGGTGAGGGGCTCCAAACGGGCATCATCTGGGCCTTTTTGGGGCAGGAGGCATGGCTCTGCGGAAGGAGGGTAAAAATGTTGGCTGTGTGGTGTGGAGGGGTTCTTAATGCCATCCGAGGCTTCCTCGCCACGTTCACAAGGGTGAGGGCTCAGTGGTGGTGGCTGAGGAGAGCCAACCATCTCCGTCGAGCCATTGCTATCTATGGTAGCCCCGCCCCCGCTGTGCAGTTGTGGAGGTTTTGAGCCAGTGCTCACATCAGATGGGCGAAGTCCTGGAAACCGTCCACCCTCTTGACCTCTTAGAGCCAACCGCTGGCCCGCAGAAGCATCGGTTTCCATGGAGACATCTTCACAGACTGAGTTGCGATGGTGGAAGGGCGTCTGCGGGCGTTTCTGCTGCTTGTCGCCCTTTTCGGGCTTCTCCCCAGCTTTGTGCTTGATGGTTGACTGCTGCGTCTGTCCGGCGGTGGGTGGCTGACCAGGCGTGCTGCCTGCTCTCTGCTTCAGCGTTTTGTGCCTAATAAGATAAAGAAATATTTTAACAACAGATACATGAATTATGAACTGATGACATCATTAATAAGAAACCTATTACCAGAAATCTTATTTTATATTCCCCTCTTTTCACTGTGAGAGTTCATAACATTTCTTTTCAGGTTTAATGTAATTTTGAGACTCGTAACAGGAAAATGTAACAGTTTGTTAATTAGCTCATTATTACGAATTTTCAAACTATTATTGGATCCTTGAAAAAACAGTTTGAATAAAGATTCTCTGTTTGTCGAGTCCAAGGACAGGTTTAAGAAACCACCCTTTTAACAACAAGCGCTCCTCTAATATCAGAGTCTGTCTGACCTGATAACATGTGTCCACACTTTATCAGACATGTAAAGCACAGCAGCTGCCAGGGATTCCCTGTGGCTTTCCTTGTACAATGTCTTGTTTATAATGTTGATCTTGAGAGGCAGTCACCTTCTCAAGCTCCATAGTATCTCAACACACAAGCCTGTAGCTATAAATGAAGGCTTTAATACACGCCTTTCAACCCTCCCTTAAAAACGCAAGGCTTTCACAACAAGCACTCACATCACAAAGACAGAAAACTTCAGTTCTTAACATTTTACAGTGTTTAACGTATTTAAAAGAGAGGCTCAAGCGTTTTTCTTTTTTTTAAATAAGCAATAATTTAATTTGTTTCTTGTTTCTGCACAACACATGCAGACTATGAATATCTAAGCAAGCTAATTTCTTCTCTTTATCAGAAAGGCAAATAAAATAAATCAGAGCAGAGCTTATGACACCTTAACACCATCACTCCGGTTTTCACAAAGAGCATATTTAATACTCCGTGACAAATGTATTGCCTGTCATTTTCAGAGTGACAGATGACACTACACGGGCTCAAAAGTGATTAGTGGTGGCAGCAGCAGCAGTGTGGGATGGTTAAACAACGACAGCCTGTGAGAATACAGGACTGAGTAAATGTTCATGTCTGTACCTCGAACAGTTGCAGCTTGATCTCTGTGTGGAGTCGACAAAGTCCCCAGGAGCCCACTTTCATCAGCGTCTCCTCCTCGCTGGTCCCATTGGAGGCTGTAGCAGAGAATTTCCGTCTGCAAAGACACAATGAAACAAGATTGGATTCAAACTCTCTGAATCTTCTGAATGGTTTCTAAATCACAAAATCTATGGTACTTTGCTGAGGCTAGTTGTGTTTTACTCCAGTAAATATCTCCCAGCGTCAGTTTAATTTGAATGTCAAATTCTGTATACATACTGCTAAGTTATAGTTACACAAATGTTTATGAATATTTACCCAGGAAAAAAGATTTTTATTGAACACATTAACCTTTTTGAACAAAGGCAGATATGCCATTATAGGTAGTACAATCAATGATAAGATTATCAGCTTAACTTAGTTTAAAAAACTGTTCCCAAAGTGGATTGAACTGACGTTTAAAAGCATATTAAACAATCACACATTAGGCTTGCTGCGATAGACTATGCTGATGGAGATACACTGTGGTTACATCACTTGACCACCGCATCACCGACCCCCACCATTGTTTAGATTTTTTTTATAGTAATAAAAATAATTTAGTTCAGTAAAGAACAGGCACTACAAGTAAAAACTGAACGCAGTTGCTCAATGCAGCATGCCGAACAACCAGTATCCAGTGAGGAAAGCTGACTGACAAGAAGAGTGAGGTGAGACAGACAAGACTATGGCGGATGATTTAGAAATGCAAAAGCACCTGTTTGGCAATATTTTGGATTTTGAATAGCTGTTGACGTTTCCCTTTATCTGAGGTGATTTTGGAAGACTGTTAAAACATTAGCTTCTTATTTAATTGGTTCCACAACGTTTGCTGATTTTTTTCTTCTTCTGTATTTAAACTGTATTTTATTGATGTATGCCGTGCCTCCAAGCTTTATTCCTCATTTTGCTCATAAACGTTCTACGCTTCTTATTTATTTGGTTGTATATCATGCATGTTTACTTTGCCTATTTCCAGTTTTGTATACCTATTTTTAAACTATGCAAGGTTATTTGTTATTTTATATTAGGCAAAACCTGCCATATAGCAGGGTGTATTTTTATTTGTTTGGTTAATGTAAGCTCTATGTTTTATAAATAGGCTAAAGCAAGTTTGATGTTGTATTTTGTTGTTGCATTCAATCAATTGATGCCAAACTGCCGCTAATTCAAAAGTGAAAGTAAAATGCACACGGCGCTTTAAAGCCATTTGAAAGCGGAGGAAAAGAGGGAACGCCCCCATGGTGATACCGGTATTGCCAGTGTTGTCATATGCCGATTAACCGGTGGGAAAATTTCTTCATCATCACAAACCTTTCACACATTTGTGCAAATCTGACTTAAACCTTACAGACAAAGCCCTTGTGAAAAGTTCCCTGTGTGACAACTAATCTTGATCACTCCTAATTGTTGTTTCTCCCTCAGTTATCAGTAATAAAACATTATGTGGCTCAGATATGCATTGTACCAGTAACAGTGCATTGTAGATCTATCATGACTGAAACGTGATTATCTGATTAAGATTTACTTTGAACTCCTCTGAGGATTTCCGAGCACACTTACTTGTTCTGAGCTCGGTTGATGTTGCACTCCTGCCAAACACTCTCAACCACCTGACTTGCCATCCTGCGTGGAATCTTGCCACCGTGATGACTGGTGCTGTCAACACTGATCCATCCATCGCCACAGGCAACCGCATCCACTTCTGTGCAGAGTGAG